>NW_020837966.1:23950486-23980270 GCF_003676395.1 Aethalodelphis obliquidens | reverse complement strand
GGTGCACAGGCTTCTCATTGTGGTGGCTTCTCCTGTTGCGGAGCACAGGCTCTAGGAGCGAGGGCTTCAGCAGTTGTGGCACGTGGTCTCAGTAGTTCTGGCTCATGGGCTCTAGAGTGCAGGCTCAGTAGTTGTGGCGCACAGGCTTAGTTGCTGTGCGGTATGTGGGATCTTCCCAGACCAGGGCTCAAACCCGTGTCCCCTGCATTGGCAGGCGGATTCTTAACCACTGCGGCATGAGGGAAGCCCTAAAATGCTTTTATATTTTCCTCTAAATTATAAATGCAAAATAGACCTTTTACATGGCACAGATCTTTTTTTTAGATCCCCTTTTATCTCTCTATACTTATGTTTGCATGAGGAGTTTTTATTTTTTGTTTGTTTGTTTTTATTAAAGTGTAGTTGATTTACAATATTATTTTCAGAGGTACAACATAGTGCTTCATACATGAGAAGTTTTTTTAACCTGTCATCCTATTTTCCTACTGAAATTTCAGTTTTCATTTGTAATATCACCTGGAAGTATCTTGCTCCATTTCCTTATTTTGAATTTAGCTACAATTTTGGATATTTTAATACTTTGGGGGTGTAAGCTATCTTCAATCCATTTAATAGAAAGAGGTAGGTGTAAATAAAATAAAGCATCCAAATAAAGTGGATGACCATGAATTCATGAAACCCAGGAAATAAATTGTCTAATTTACTTCCACAAAATTAGACAATTCAGTTTTTGCAATTTTGGTAATGTAAAAAAAGAAAGAAAGGATAACTGTTACATGTGTACATGTATATTTTTGATAATCAGCTATTTGCCTCAGGAGTATATTTCTGATATTATAAGATATACTATAGAAGAAATTACTTTTATAACACATGCAGTGTTTGACATACTTGTCTAAGTGAGATACTATTATTATCATTAATATTTTAAGTTATGCATGGCAAGGTCAATTTTATAGAATAGTGCTGAAGAGCTGTATCAATACTCAAGACTTTTTGCTTCCTCTAGTAGAGGGAAGGTTTAAAAAAATTTTTTTTTTCATTTCCTTAACTCAGAATATATCAAGCTACAAATAACCTTCTATCAACTCAGAAATGATCCCCAGTCCTCCCTGACCAGAGAGCAGGAGCCAAGCTCTTCAACAAATTTAGGTGCTGCCTAAATTCCTTTTGACTACCACTATGCTCCCATCCACTAATGATTAAGCTGCTTCTCATAATTACCATCTTCCCTGACTCAGTTTGGCCTAGTCATGGGAATATTCCCTCTACTTCTGATTCCCTTATTTCAGCTAATGATACCACCAAGTCTTATAATCATGCTGACTTGAAATTTTATAGTCAGTTTAATACCTCTTTTCTGAAACCCTGTACTTCCATCCAGTCAATTTCCAAATTAGGTACATTCTATCTCCACAAAGCCTTTAACATTTTTAACCTTCCTTCTATTCCTGCTGCCTACACCTCAGTTCAGACCCTCATTACTTTCCTACCATATGTACTATAATAACCTGGTAATTGGCTTCTCCACTTCCATCTCTCTCTATCCCAATCCATCTTGCACACGGCTGCAAGATTAATCTTCCTAAACTGCGTCTGTGGTCACAGAATCACAGACTCTCAAGATAGAAGAGAACTTAAAGGTCAGCTGATCCAACCTGCTTTCTTTTCTTTTCATTTCTTAATAAATATCAAAACTAGATATATGCACTTTGTTTTATTATAGAAGTGGTTCAGGGTTAAAAATATTAAATGGTGCAGAATACCACAAAATAAAAAGCAAAAATCTTATCCCCTCTGACCCAGTTTTATTTCCAAGAAGCAACTGATGTTTGTACTTTTAGTTTTGTTTTTTGTTCCTCTAATGATTTTCATGAAAACTTGATATCATATAGTTATAACTTTCTTTTTTAGATGTCATAACCTTTAACACTATATCTATTGACTTCTTTATGAGATGTGAGTAAATTGGTGCGTTTACTCCTTTCATGTACCTTTTAATTTTTGTTAGCTTTATTATTAGGGTGAGAGTAAGCTAAGATCCCATGCACTACCCTGTGCACCTTAGCAAGAGGCTATCATTTTTTTTTCCAATTTCCAAGAAAGTTTTCTGCATGCTAGTTGAGGTTCTAAGTGGAAGGAAAACAAGGTGAACACAAGGTCACCAACACTAATGAAAATTTCAAGCGAGAATGAATGATAAAGAGTGTCAAACACTTGAAGAAACTAAATAAGAAGAGGATTGTGGTATTTCCCACTGGTTACCAATAGTTTACTGATTATCGGTGACCTTAGCAAAAGCGGATATATTGAATTCACCTGCGTGAAAGTCAGGTTTTGGTGCCTTGATGAAAGTGTATTAAGGCAATAAAGCCTGAGAATAGAGACAAATCTTTCTAAAACTTTAAATGTCCAAGTGAAAGAAAAGTTGCCTGAAGGATATTCAAATCTAACAATTTTCGTTTGTAATTTATTTTATTGCTTTTGTGTTTAGATATGTCTTCAGTTAGTTCATATATGATTTCATATTTAAAATATAATTTTAAAATCTATGTTATATATTTTCATAGATGGTATTATATAAATCTTTAATTTGAACTGCTTATAAATGGTTCATTGTACTGATAACCCATGTCCTCTCTGCGGAGCTGGAACATCACCTTTATCATATAATCAATTTTGACTTTGGGGGGGGCATTTTCCAGATTTCTCTCTGTTCCCTTAATTCTAGTGCTTTTATAGAACTTCCAGTCAAATATGACTATGTTGTCTTGAGGAGGGTATGTCTGATGTGACCTGACTATATGACAATTCAGAAGTAATTTTATTCCTTTTTAACTTGAAGACGTGCTTAGGTTTTCCTAAAACTAAATTAACTAAAAACTAGAGGTTTTCCAGATTCACTCTTTTCTGGTCATTTCTATTTTGCTCCCTTCCTACTATCAGCTCCTCACCCTAGAATGCAATGCCTACCACCACTGGGTGTCCTCCACTCCTTCTGCCATTATGTATTCCTGGTAGTTGAAAAGATATAAAAAGAGACATTGAGGTGAGAAATGTAGTAGTAAAGTAGCCTTAATTTCTAGCCCTCATGTAGTTAGAAAGAGAAAGGAAAGGAAGGTGGATGGTGATAATGAGTTTTCTAGTAGGTAAAATTTACTGATATTTGAGGAAGAAGAAATTGGAAATTTTCCCCTAACTTTTCATTATGCTATATGGCTTGGCCTTATTACCACTTATGATAAAGACAATTCCTTCTGCTTCACGACAGATTTTAGTGCTCATAAAACTTCATATCTTTTTATTTGTAAATATTTAGATCAGCAGTTGGTGACTAATTTGATGTTTCACGTCTACCAATATGCTGCTTCAAAACTGTCAATAAGTCTCCCATCTCTTAAGGAACTAGAATAAAGCATTCCCTGCCCTGGAGCCTCTACAACATTGCCCTAACTTTATCTTATCTATAGTCTTATCTCTGACGCACTTTCCTTTGTTACTTTCTAGCCAAGCTGCTTTTATCTCCTTACTTGCTCCCTTCACTTTCCTACCACCAGGATTCCTGGCATCTCATTCCCTCAGCCTGCAATTTCATTCACTTTTTAAGAGAAATCTTCCTTCACTGGTCATCTTCACAGGCTGTCAGATGACACTGACATGAGTGTATGGTCTTTATCTACACAGTGTGACATTATCAAAAGTCTTTGCCATAAAAACAGCCATTTAGGAGATGTCCTCATTTTACTTCCCCCTTCTGTTACTCAGAGAAGTACTGCTCCAAGTTGGTGCCAAACTTCCAGTTGCTCTGGAAGTCACCTAAATGACAGAGGTGACATTTGGGAGTGCAGAACTCTCTTCAACTGGCTTTATAAACCCATTTAAAAATTGTCAATTATTGACATCTAACAGCTTGGCAATGAAGTGTTCCTTGAAGGCTTGATGAACTCAGATTTGGGATACAGAATCAATTCAATTTCAAGAGTTTGGTTGAAGAAGAGGCATGAAAGCAGTAGTCTGGAAACTGGGGGAGTGAGAGCAGCATGGTGCAGAAAAAGTTAGAACTGGGTCTAAGCGTCTTCGTTTGGAGTCTTACATAACAGTTCAGATCTTAGCTTAGCATGCACTAGGTATGTGATCTTACACAAGTTATTTAACCATTCTGAGCTTCATTTTCCTCATCGCCAATGGCATGTTTAAGTTTAATGAGTGAATGGAATATAGAATACCTAGAATAGTGTTTGAATTAATGTTGACATTACTATTATCACTGTCACAGATCTGTACTATATTGCCATGTGACTCCATATATATTATTTGATCTTGCAAGGCTTTTGTTTTCTTCTCTATAAAATTAAGAAATTTGTCAGATGATTTCTAAGGCTGCTTCCAGTTTTTAAACTTTAGTTTTTTCCAATGGGTAGAACTGGTAGAATAATGTTTAGTTTGTTTTCATTCTTGTGTGTTTGTAACCCTGACTAATAAATCTTAAATCTTCAGAGCCATATCTATAATAGTTCAATACCACTTCTATGACAGACAACTCATTAGAGTGTGGCCTGACAAAATTTCACAACATAGTGCCTTCTGGCCTGTTAGTCAGTCAATGAGAAAGTGATCTTGTTCTTTAGATTCGGAAGACTGTGACATCATTCATTAAGGCAACCAGAGTTGCAGGCAATGGACCAATTTCACCTGTGTATTTCCAAAGTTACCTACAGTCGTGGCCTATTGTACATAAGTGTCATTTAGGAGCAGGTCCTTGAGGAAGGCGCTGTTCTACCCGCAACATGTCTCTGGCTTATAGTTTAAATTTGATAGAACATTAAGGTGGAACTTAGAAGTGGGTAGGATAGGAGTATGCCAAGTTCAGCATGATTGTATTCTAAGAAAATTCACCAGACTTTTCATCTCTCTGAAACACACTTAAACCTAGTGTCTGATTCATCTTTCCATGCTGGTTGGAAAAAAGCTACTATGACATTTTAAATAATGAAGCCCATCAAAATGCTGGGAGATACTTAGATTGGTAAGTAGGAAGACTAATTGTGTGACCTTTGGAAAGTTGCTAACCCAACATGTGTATGTTTCTTCATCTATTAAAATAAGGGGTGAATTCAGATGGTGTATCTCTAAGGCAGAAATTCATCTATCTCTTTGAAGTTCTCATTTTCAAGGTTCCATCAGAATTATGTGATTTGTGTGTTAAAAATGCACATTTCCAGATCCCAAGTGCATTTATTCTGATTAAGTTAATAGAGAAAGAGGCCAGAAAATATGCATTTTTAACATGCATTTATGGGATTTAAGATACAGGCCTGCAGTGATGACTCTGGTGCTGATGACGCTGGCATAATAACCTCTCTTAATGGGTCAGCTAAATGTACTATGACATAATAAATCTTCACAGAACAGCTTTCTGAAGTAGGTACTCTTTTAATAATTTTACCTTTAAAGAAATGGGGTCATAAAGAATATGTAGTTAATAATTATAGACATACAGTTAACAGGTGGAAAGAACCAGGATTTGAGTGGATTGACCAAAACCAAATCCTATTGCCTTAACTTCTACTTTTTATTGCCTTTCTGGGTCATGCTAAAGTTTGCCTTAGCTGCCAACATGCCAGTCTTCATTCCTGTATTTTTGATAGACTGGATGTGGAATTTCAAAACCACCTAATTTAAGTTCACTTGTTCAGGCCTCCATGCTTGTGACTCTGAACTAGCTGGGATGGCGCCATGGTTGTTAATCTTGGAAGTGTAGGGAATCACAAAAGCGGCTTTCGCTCCTTTCATTCAGAGCAACTAGGGCACTGCAAGGACCCTATGGTGCCTTTGTATGAATTAGAGAAAGGGACTTCCTCTGGGTGACCCAACTAAATCCCACCAGGGGTAGGACTAATCTCAAAACTTCTTGGTTCAGACTGAGGCAGACCCACCAGGTTTGGGGCTTGGGAAGCAGAACTCAGGTTGAATTTAAGTTCTGATTTATGCCACTGACTGGGTGCCTCGTTCAGGATGTGTTCAGGGTAGATGTGCCCTGCAACCCCTACAGGGCTGGAGCATTTAATGTCTCTGTCCCTCAGTTTTCCCTTCAAAGTCCTATACTTGATGTTATAAAAACGTCCTATACTTGACATTACAAACAAAAAAGGAGGTAGAAAATGGGGTATTGGAAACATAAAATATGTTTAACTTAGAGTCCTATATGTGGATGTCAACAAATAAAGGGCAAGTATATGCAGGAAAACTGAAGTCTATCCTGGGCATAATTTATCTTTGTCAGGTGTCAGTGGGCCTGGCCTTTATTTGAAAGCAATTTAATTAATGAGATTAGAGCCCCTAAAGTTCTTCACTGCTGAAGTAAAGGAATCCATATATCCTAAAGTCTTGCATAGATCTCCTCCTCCCTCCCACCCCCAGTTTAATACACTTCTTAAATACCAATCATTGATCATTTCCTCATCAGAATTAAAAAACAAAACAAAACAAAACAAAAAAACACCCTAAATTTATGTTCGTATTTAAAGAAAAACAAAACAAAATAAAACACAGTTGATGGTGGTTGAGAGTGAAACCATATCAAGGTTTCTGTTCCAGGAGATTTGTTTGTCAAATAGAACCCCCCAACCAAAAACAGAAAGGAAAAAAAACACCTTACTTTGATGCTGTTCAAAAGCCCTGGGCAGCTTCTACCCTACTTGTATTTCTGGATTTTTTTTTCAGTCCATCTGTTTATTTTCTTTTGAGCCATCATAGCAAAACAGAAAGCCAGCTTCTGAGGATATGAAAGCAGGTAGGATTTGGAAATAATTTGAAAAGTATAATGATAAATTCTCAGAATAGAGGATCTCAGATTGTCTGATACTATAGGCATTTAATATTTCCTTTACATTTATGTACTATTTGTACGAGGGAGAATTTGTTTGTAGTGAGAAAATCTGAAATGTTCAAAATCATCTGAGTTGAGATCTTTAGGTTTTTTTGTTTTTTTGTTTTTTTTTTGGAACTGTGAGACATAATTTTGGATCTTTAAAAATATGGGAGGGGTTTTCCAAAATTCTACTAATAAACTCCCAGGTTATAACATCAAACCTAGGAGATATATTCTAAACTTTCCTCTTTAAATGTCCAAATATTTGATGCTGATGCAGTACATTTTGATAAATCAGATAATATAGACTTTTATTTAAATAGTAGCTTCAATCCAGATTGCTGAAAGTGATAACATCTAGAATACAATATATTTAAAAGTCCACATATTTCCCTAGGAATGAGGGGAAATGATGGTAACGTTATCTTGCCTTAACTTTCATTTGACATTTTTTAATGACAGAATTTTGACGTAAAGTCTTCCTTGCCAAGAATCTGAGCAAATGTCCCTGGTCTTCCTGGACTTCTGCCAAAAGGCAGTGCAGCTTTTTATGACTTGCCTCAACACACAAGGACAATGGTGACCACCATGGAAATTTTACACACCACTTTCATTATGGGTGAGCAGAAAGACTTCAGCTCACTCACATGTGGAAGGCTAGGGGTAACAATGAGCCCATACCTCAATCAGATATGCATCATCATTTCCAATTTCTATGTACTGAAAACTCAGAGCATTACTGATACTGTAAGTTGGCATGAATAATGGCTGGTTCTGTACATCCTGCTAACGGCTAACACATAAAACAGATTTTGTCTTTCAAGTTAGGGTGTCTCTGAAGTGACAGAAAAGACATGCATGGATGAATAGATAACTCCATTTTTAACCTATGGACAATTAAACTTTAGTATTAGTCACATTAGCTTAGGTTCTGTTGACCTCCAAATCTCAGTCACTTAATTCAATGAGTTTCACATAAACTCTTATCCCAGTGCATATTGGGCAGCCATCCTGCACCTTGTAGTTATGCCATCTGAAACACACAGCTTCTAAAAACACTGCAGAGAAAGAGACGAATGGATGAAGTAGCTCAGCCCAGAGATAAAACATGTCATTTCCTGTCAGCATCCATGGGCCAAACTAGATATGGGGCTCCAAAATAATTCCTAGGAAGGCTGGGAAATGTAGAGAAGCATATGGAATAATTGGTGAGCACTAAATATTATGCAAAAACTACCCACTAATAGTCTGAGGACTTCATACTAAAGTAGAAAAAAAAATTTAATGAAGAATACGGTTTTGCATATCACCTGAGGTTAGCCTTGGATGCTATTTTCTCCTGGTGAAATCTTAAAAGAAAATGAAAAGATACATGGACTTTATTGAGTTTATTTCTGCGCTTTGGGCAGAGCAATCAGCCATTAATTTACTTTAGCAGTCTGACTGAAATGAATCTGTTTACTTATACTAATACCCAGCACTTGAATGGAATAGTATTAAGAGCTTAAGCTCTAGGGACAATTACTCAGATTCAAAACTTGTCCCTACTACCTGCTAGCTGAAGTATGAGCAAGCTGTAGAACCCCTCTGAGGCCAAGCTGCCACACCTGTGAAACAGGAGTAATGATGCTAATAAAAGAGCAGTTCCTGGGCTAACGTAAGAAGTAAATGGAAGAGTGGTGCATAGTACAGCCTTTGACTCATAGTACGTGTTCCGTAAGCCCTGGATATTTTAAATAAGAAAAGCCAAGATACTCATTTATTCTGTTGCCTTAGAGTTCCTTGTGATCAGTGTCAGTTAATACACTGACACTAGCAATAGTTGTTGTTGGACTATCCACAAGTTTGTGCCCTATGCATTTATAGCAAGAGGCATAATACTGAAATGAATGAAGAATCAGAGAGGGGCTCCACAGAGGAACTTGTTACTTCCCTGAAGATGAAAAGTTAAGGGCTATATCTCACAGTATTTTAATACTCTCAAAATAATTAACTCATGCCTGGCAATCAAGTTTTCTTAATGTTATTACTGAATGAATAAATGAATGATATTTGGATAGTATCTCTGATAATGTCTGCTATTGAGAGGTAGCCCGAAAGATGTAGACTAATTTCCTTGTGCTATGGCCACACTATTATTTTGAGCTAAAATGTATACTTTTCAATGCTTTAAACTTTTCTCTGTATGTTTTTAATTAACCATCAAATTTCACAAAATGATGATTAAATTTACTTTTTATCAAATAATTAACTAGATAACTCCTTCCATGCAATATTTTATAAAGAGGGTATAGTTATTACGTCTTACTTGTTTTTATTTTACTTTCACCTTAGAAGCCTTCAGTGAGAGGAGCATATCAATTTGAAGCTGCTATTCCAATATGATCCCGGTTAAACTAAATTGATGAATTTATCCACTGAGATTTGTGAATGGTTAAATTATTTGGCTGGCAATAAGCTATAGAATTTGAGTACCCCCTTTTTGTATATCTTAATTATATATAATGAAATGTTTTCTGGAACAAGCAAACTTCATGCATTCTTTCTATGCTGCCTCTACATCAGAGGCATGTTGTGTCAGCTGACAGGGTTCTTCTCACCACTTGGATGGCTGTGAGTGTAGTAATCAGTGACAAGGTCTAGGAAGGCACCAGAACTCAACTTCTCCTGTGTCACCGGCGGCTAGTAATGTGAGTTTCGTTTACTCATTTACTGATGTGAGAATAGCTGATACCAATTAAGCACAAATGATTTCAAATGCTAAGAATACATCCTCTAATGTAAAAATAAATCAGCAATTATATTCTTTGAAAACGTTCACAACTGAGCACATTCCACTCTAACTAACGGCATTCATATTAATATTTATGGGCCATGGGATAACATTGTCCATTAAGCAGATCTTTATTTTAGAGCATTCATAAGAAATGACAGTGAAGAAACTTTCTTCAAACTGCAGAACATGTTAACATGGTCCATGTTTGAAAATGAATGCTGTAGAGGGGTAAAGTCTTAATTATATGAGTTCCACATGGTAGACAAACGGCTGTTAGATATTAATCTAGAGGAACTCAGGAAACAAGAAATCATTGGGGATCAAATAAAGGGCAAAAAACTTCAAGAGACAGTCAGAAAAGCTTTACAACTAGATTATCTTGAGTTTGAAACTTGTCATCACCTTCTCCCTTTCTTACTGTTGGTAAAAATTGGGTGTTACTTAGCTTCTTTACGCTTCAAGTTTTTCTTACCTGAAATAGGAAACAAGAGATATATGTCCAGCATTAAGAGTCATATGATGGTGTATGATAAGTGCCTGGAAGAAAACATAGAAAATAGGAACAGGTTAATCATGATTATGGTTTTCATCCTTCTGAATCCTCTCTTAATTACTGTGAAGCAGAGGACATAATACCATTCCTACAGTACTAACAGTTGCAGGCTACTGACTTCCCTGCTTAGAGACTTTGCTCTTCAGATTACCACAGTTACCATGTGATGTTATTAATTTATTTACATTACCTACCTATTTCCTATAGGCATATGAAGGAGTTACCCTTATGTAAAATCATAAATAAGTGTTGATCAGGACCTTAGTTTTTACAAAATTCAAATGAATAGAAAATGAGGTGACTTGGCAAAATGTCTTGAACATAGTATTAACAACTAAATGATCCTAGTGTCTCTGAGCTAAAATCCCCAAGACTAACAATCATTTTGCAGTTTCCAGTTCCATAATCATTTTTCCTATGTTGACCTCTTTACATAGAATTTGGACCAGGAAGAAACTTCAAGAGTGCCCAGTGTGTACTATTCATTTGCCAAGTGAAAAAACTGAGGCCCCCCAGGGGAAAAGATCTTAGCACAGTAAGATCACATACTGTCAGAACAAGGAATAACCCTGGTCACCTTACTGACTGCTTAAAGTTTTTCCAAGTACATCTCTAATTTCTCCCTGAATGAGTTTACAAGCAAAACATTTAGTATTTTACCTGGCACAGAGTCAATACTCAATAAAAATGAGCTGTTAGAATTGCTATTTCCATCTCTTTCCTTTGTTCACTCTGTTTCATGAACCTATGATGTTCTCTTCCTTCTGTTTGATCACGATCTGACCTGTCCGTCAAACTGCACTTTGGACTCTTGTTTCTGGTCACTACATATTCAAAACTGGCTCTTTCCTTTGTGAAGTCCAAGAGTGCTTAGTCTTCCTATCACTTCTCAGCACTTAGTCTACTGTCTAGTGTTGTTACTAAGTTTCTTTCTTATATGTGTATTGCTCAACTTCCCACAACATTCCAATTCCACTGGAGGGTGGAAGAATCTTCATATTGTGTTCACCTACACAGTGCAGTGTGCTCAGTATTTTGCTGATGGATTGAAAGGTGTGCACTTCTAGTGTTCTGAGGAAAACATCATAAAACTTGTGCCAACTCAGTAACCTGTGTCCCATGTCCTCTACAGCTGAAAACACCAGAGCATCACGGTAAAGTTTTGGCAAACAAAATTTTAAGGTAGCTAGATAGAGAACGCTATTATTTTTTCGAGAACTGCTAAGGTTGAAATTTACAAAGCACAGTGCCTATGCAACTGCCTAATAAAGAGAATATAAATTATTTGCTTCATTCACAACATTTCAGGGGCTAGATGTCCTATCAGAATTACAAGTATCATCACACTGGCTACACACCTGTCAATGTTTAGTAAGTGGGTCATATTTCTAATGTAGAACGTGAACATGAGAACCAGAAGTAGAATCTGGTTAGGAATAAAAATAGAGCCCACCACCAAAAGATGTTATGAAAATTAAATGAGATACTGAAATAATTCTTATAAAAATTTAGCATGGTGCCTGGCACCTGTGTTTCATTAATGTTAGTTGTTCTTGCTATAACTGTTAAGACATGACATTACAACAAAGATGAAGGCATTATATCAGTACTTGGGTATTTGTAATCAGTGTTAATACAATTGCAGGCTCAGTAGAATAGATGGGCCCAAAAGTCAGACTGTAAGATATATTTTAAAAACGAACAGGGTAGGGACTTCCCTGGTGGCTCAGTAGTCAAGAATCTGCCTGCCAATGTGGGGGACACAGGTTCGAGCCCTGGTCCGGGAAGATCACACATGCCGTGGAGCAACTAAGGCCATGCACCACAACTACTGAGGCTGTACTCTAGAGCCTGTGAGCCACAACTATGGAGGCTGCATGCCACAACTACTGAAGCCTGCGTGCCTAGAGCCCGTGCTCCGCAACGAGAACCCACCACAATGAGAAGCCCGAGCACCGCAACGAAGAGTAGCCCCCGCTCGCCTCAACTAAAGAAAGCCCGCATGCAGCAACGAAGACCCAACGCAGCCAAAAATAAACAAACTAATTAATTAATTAATTAATTTAAAAAAACGAATGGGGTAGGAGTAACACAGACCCTGAGAGAAAAGTGTCTCTAAAGAATTTTGATGGTCGGGAGAATAAGAAAGAAAATGGTGAATTTATGAAGAAGAAGGGCTGAACTGGAGTCCATTTACAAATTCTGGCAAAGACTTAAGAATACCTTTGAGAATGTAGAGCAGAGCCCCAGCAGAGGGACAGTTTGAAGATAAATGAGAGGAGAGCAGGGGAGGAGGAAATGCCTATAGACCTAAAGCAATTTCCACACCAAAGAGGTGTCAGAGTGAAATGGTGACACATGCAAACACCCTACCTGCACATACATCCACTTTTGGAAGAACACTGAGGAAGTAAAGTGATGGAAAATGAATTAGGCCAGGTAAAAAGTTCAGTAAACTCACTGAGCTCTCTGAAGCGGTGCCATGTATATTCACTGTCCTTAATGGGCACACTGAGAAGATTTCAAGTGCATCATATTTATGATCTATATGCATATAGAGATAAATAGTATAGAAAGATGGACAGAAAGCCTATTTCATGCGAGTTATTTGCTCTTTTTCAGTCAATAGAGAAATTTGCTCTTTTTTAGTCAGTAGAGCAGGGCAACTAAGATTTCAAAAGATATAATTCACACTGTTGATATGAAAATGTAACTAAAGGGAAAGTGGATTTCTGAAAATTTGAAATGTGAAAAGTTTCTGTAAATGATTGATGATGTGTCCTTTTATCTTACTGGCTCCATTTTGTATTTTAGCATGAAAACCTTTGTAAAACAAGAACATCCATCTCCAGTATGCTTTATTTTATGTGAGGTGTAGTGCTCATTTGTTATTTTGCCTGATCAGCCTCCATATCTCCTATTTTTAGGGACAGCTCCTTGGTTTCCACCTTACTCTCAGTCCTGCAGTTCACATGGGGTGATCAAATCCCTACCTCCTAGGATATTCATAAAACCCAATTTTAGCTAGACATAGTCCTAATTTGATGTCTCAAGTTTGGGAATAAGATTTATTCCTTTAACTCTTGCTGGAACTTTTGGCAAAGAGGTTTAACACTCTACGGAAGTGTTAAGCTGGTTGAACGTAGAACTCAAATTGTAGGAGCTACAATAGGAAAAAAGCCTTGCTGAGAATAAAGTCAGCACATAATTCTCTTTAACTTTGTTGGAGCATCTGGATTCAGCTCTGCCAGAAGAATGTCCCTACACTTAACAGTGATATGGCCAAAGCAGTTTGAATTAAATTTATATCATTTGCAAACAAAGAATATTTACTAATAAGTGAGAGTACAGACTCTGGTTTCCAAACCATACAAACTCATTGCATTTTTTTTGATTTTTAAAAAAATTGAAGTACAGTTGATTTACAATGTTGTGTTAATTTCTGCTGTACAGCAAAGTGATTCAGTTGTACATATATATATACATTCTTTTAAAAATATTATTTTCCAGTATGGTTTATCACAGGATATTGAATATAGTTCCCTGTGCTATACAGTAGGACCTTTTTGTTTATCTATTCTATATACAATAGTTTGCATCTGCTAACCCCAAACGCCCATTCCATCCCTCCCCACCTCCCCCTGGCAACCACAAATCTGTTCTCTATGTCTGTGAGTTGGTTTCTGTTTTGTAGATAAGTTCAATTGTGTCATATTTTAGATTCCACATATTAGTGATATCTTATGGTATTTGTCTTTCTCTTTATGACTTACTTCACTTGTATGATAATCTCTAGTTCCAACCATGTTGCTGCAGATGGCATTATTTCATTCTTTTTTTATGGCTGCAAACTCATTGTATTTTTTTTATCAACCACCTTAAAATTTTGCAACCCTGGGGGGTGCTGGGAAGAAAAAAAAAAAAATTTTGCAACCCTATGATCAGTCATTTCAACTACATTCTCATCACCTCTAGCAACCTAGAATGTCTCACTTATTTGACTTTTGACCAAAACAATCTTTGACATTGTTAATCCTGTATATAAGACACAATACTGCAAAAGAGTAGAGCAAGTGATAAAAAAAAAAAAAAAATCCTATGTTTTAGACATATAACTTTCCTTTTGACATTATCCCCAGGAGATGGAGTATAAAATTGACTTATTTTTAATTATCTTTTATGTGTAAGATTATGTTTTGAATGCAACTATATTTGAGGCAGCACAATGAGGCTACATGGCTTTTATATAGGTTATACTTATAAACAAATAAATGTAATTGAATGATACCACTGTTTTCATATAAAATGAAAAGAAGATACAGTGGGGAAACGAAATAGTGGGCAATTTGCAACAACATGGATGGACTTGGAGGGTTTATGCGTAGTGAAATAAGTCAGACAGAGAAAGACAGATACTGTGTGTTATCACTTTTATGTGGAATCTAAAAAATAAAACAAACTAGTAAATATAATAAAAAATAAACAGACTCACAGATACAGAGAACAAACTAGTGGTTTTCAGTGGCGAGGGGCAAGATGTGGGTAAGGGATTAAGAGGTATAAACTACTATGTATAAAGTAAATAAGCTACAAGGATATATTGTACAACACAGGGAATATAGCCAATAATTTATAATAACTATAAATGGAGTATAATCTTTAAAACTTGTGAGCCACTATGTTGTACACCTGAAACATATAATGTTGTAAATCAACTACACCTCAATAAAGAAATAAATATAAAAAAATAGGGGGCAGTCCATTGTGCAGGAGGAAAGTATCAGGAGAAGTTGAGTAGGGAAAGTAGATTTTTAGCAGAGTCTTGAAAGATGAGTGTATATTTTGCAGATATCAGGCCACCTGATGTGTATGGGTTGTGTCTAGGGATGTTGGGAAGGCTTCAGGATGATCAGCCTTGCACAGAGTATACATTTCAAAAATCTCTAATAAATTAAATTAAAGTCGTTATAAACATGTTTTACATTTTTAATGAAAGTTCTATGTATCAAAATGGCTTTAAAAAAATAAACACCCAAATTACTTTAAAAACAAAGGGACTTTGTCTTACTTCTTCTTTCAACCAAACAAAGGATAATGTTTTGGGGCACCCCCTTATGTATAGTCCTGTGCAGTGGGGTGGAGTAGGTGGATTATGAAAGTCATGTAAGACTCAGGATCTAACCCTTTGTTGAATGTTAGTAGTATTCCAGAAGTAACACACTTGCTTATGTTATTGTATTAGTTCAGATTCTCATTGTGAGAAAAATGTATGAAGTATGAAGCACATAAAGAACACTTTCCCACTACAGGAAAAAACACATAATTCTACTTGTGAAGTCTATGTATTTATATACACAAATGCAAGAAAGAGTCTATACTACTGTACCTCTAAGAACATAGCACTACGTCTACCACAAAAGAGACTAAATAACTATTTGTTGAATGTATAATAAATAGAATAATGCTATTTTGTCATTCTTGGACTTATGCCATGGAAACAGTACGTATGCAAATGTGTCTACAATGAAATCTTTTGGTTGTTTCCGTAATTAAAACATGTTGGATACACTTTAAGGAGGCACTGAATATTGAATTTTGTCTTGTGATGAATTGTGTTTTAACAAGGTGGTAATATACTTGAAAACATAACAAAGCTGTACTTACATGACACTAAATATACTAGATAAATTCTAAAAAGTTCAATAACAGATAGAGACGCATAGTTTACCATAGCCAGACATAAGGATATTTGAATAGGCATGGATAATTGATTGCCTTTTTAAAAACAATTTGTCTAGATGTTTTGCTGAGTATCATCAGAACCAATTAGCACTTTTTCTTTTAAAAGAAAAGTAAAGAGATTCAGAGTGCTAACATGGCCCAGTGGTCAAATATGGAGAATGTAGGAATTTGGTATATAATAAATCTAAACACACTTTTCAGGAATGGCCGAGTTTGTGGTGACTGTGATGATGGTGATGATAATGATAATGGTGATAAGGATAGTGATTTGACACTAGTGAATCTTAACTGCAATCCACCTTACTTTATTCTGCTTTTCATCTTGCAGAGTCAGGTAATGGCACAGACATTAAAATCAATTTTCTTGTTGACTAGATCCTAGGAAAAAGAGCTCCAGGTGAATTTTAACTGTCTAATGACAGATTTTATGACTAAGGCATTATGAAAACTGCTATCAAGGTACAGGACCAATGAGAGAATGCGTGGTATAAAAAGCCAAACAGCTTGATGACACATCTAGTACAGGTATTTGGGAAAATTCAGCTTCTGCTTCTGCTTGGTGTCCTGGGGTGCATGAGAATTCCAGTCTTTCTGACTTCAATTAACCTCTTTTACAAGTGAAGCCAAAAAGAAAGAAACATGCATAATAACTATTGCAAAGAAATATTTCAAAGTCATTAAATGCACATTAATAATCTTGGGAATATATAATTTTGTAGGTGACAGATACTATTTTTACACCTGTTCTTTAGAGAAAGAATAAGTTTCTCTTCATTAAAGGCTAATGAGTGACATTACATTTAAGTGTTCACATTAGATATGCTTCTTTGAATTTAATGATGGGGCAATGAGGCCTTAAATTAAATACTCAAAACTCTCCACTGGGAGAAACAAAACAAATTTATCTGCAATTTTAAAAAATAATGGAATCCATCTGTTATATAATAAAATTTTAAAATTTTGGATATTTAGACATATTATTATAGTACCTTTGAAAGCTTAGTTCTTGATACCCTAGTTTATTGGCATAACAAAGTAAGTAATATGGTAATTTGTGCTTATTATTTTTCTGTTTTGTTTCCATACCTTCAAAGTTCACTATGGAATACTGAAGAATTCCCTATAACACTTGAGTTGTTACTGTTACAGGCTCAGTATCCCACAATAGAGACAAATCTTTAAACAATAACTAAAAGAAAAACAATTATAAGATTAAAGATTGCTATCTAGAAATTGGATTATAACCAGTTTCCTAAATTATTCGATCTTACTAAATTAAATTTCCCCTATTTCAGACCACAGTATGTCCATTTACCCTATGCTAGAATTCACTATGTATTTATTAAAAATATAAAATATAATTACAGTTATTAACATTTTAAAAATATTAAAATAGGAGCATAATAACATTACTGGATTTTCCCAGTAAGTCATGCTTAAATGAAATCATTTCTTCCATACACACTGTCATTTTAAAGGTTTTATAATTTCTGGAAAACCTGGAAGAAAAAAGCAGTAGTTAGGTGCAGCATAGTTAAGACTGCAATAAATCAATATATCACTTGGTATATTTACTGAGCACTTAGTTTTGTTCTTAGCTCCTGCTATTGTCTAGTTTAGTTAATGGTCATCATTTTGACAAATATCAAAGAAAGACAAAGCAAAATGTCATTTCTTAAAAAGGGAAAGGATTAAAATGCCTTGAAGGGATGAGGAAGAAAAAAATAACTCTCTCACAGTCCATTTTGATGGACTTATGATAAAATCTTTCATTAGGCAAAGGCTTGGGAGGCCTACTGATATGGGATTAGATACAATTAGATGAGACTTAAAGCAGATGCTACAAAGCTTATGTGAGTCTGCTAATTATTGGTGGTTGACTTTTGCATTTTTCATGGAGCTCAAGTCTAATCTACAGGCTGCCTTACTTAACAGATTTACTGAGAATTCATATTAATAAGCAACAGATCCTGGAGGCTTTTTATCAGCAGACCAATGAAAGAGGTTGGGGGAAACATACTTTTCACTGAATTTCTGAAGATGCCATAATTTGGTGACCATGTGACACAAATAAGAAAGAATCTTATACCTTCAAGCTTTTGTTAATAAGAAAGAATTATCTTGAAATATTTTGATGATGTACTATGGGATGTAAAAAAAAATACTGATTTTCTATTCATACTCTTAACACTTATTTACCAAGCTCCTAAAGTGCCAGGTGTTGTTCTAGGATCTGAAGGTTAAGCAATGAACAAAAGAGATCAAGTATCTAACTTAGAGATATGGAACACCAATACCAAAACTTAATATTTGACTATGCAGTTCTTCAAAATTTGCAATATTTATTTAGTTATTGTTTGTTCATATTCTCTCTGTTTTGGCTAATATCTTTTGCTTTATCTTTCAGTTCACTCATTATTTTCTGTATTCTTTCCATCCTGCTGTTGAATCTATCTACTGAGTTTTTATTTCAGTCATTTTACTTTACAGTTCAAACATTTCCATTTGGTTCTTTATACCTTTTATTTCTTTGCTGAGGCTTTCCATTTCTTTGTTGAGACTTTCATTTGTTTAAAGTGAGAATTCTAATTACTCAGTGGGACATTTAAAAATTAAAAAAATATTTTTTGACAAAAATAAAATGTTTACATTTTATTACAGATTCTTTGAAATTTTGTCAGGTAATTCTAACAACTCTGTCATCTACGTATTGGCATTTATTGGTTGCCTTTCTTCACTCAATTTGAAATCTTTTTGGTTCTTTGATGTGTTATTTTCAACTGAAACCTTCACATATTTTCCTTAGATTATGAGACGGGATCTTATTTAAACCTTCTGTTTTAGCTAGTTTCCTCTGATACTATAGTGGCAGGAGAAGGGGTGGCACTTCCTAATTTTAACTAAGAGAAGTAAAAGTCTAGGTCCCCCTTACTCTCTGTTGACACCTGATGGAGTGGCAGTATCTTTACTGTTGTGTGGGGGCAGGGGTACAGGTTCCCCTCTAGGTGTCCACTGGTAACTCCCTGGCTTGGAGGTGGTAGAGTGCCATCTCACTGAAACCACACTGAGATGGTCTCTTGACACTGTACAGTAGGCATCTTCTGATACCACTCAAACCAGTGAGTGGGGCATCTCATTATTTCTGGGTAGAGGTGCAAGTCTAGACTTCCCACTTGGCCTCTACTGATATCGCAGTGTTGTAGGAGCAGTGGACCTCCTTACCGCCTGATGGGGATGAAATTCCAGGCTCCCTACTCGGCCTTCTCCTGGTGGCGGTGGTGGAAGGGGTGTCGGGGTGCTGTGTTACAGTGCGGTGAGCATAGAAGACCCACTCCAACTTTGCTGGTGTGCGTGTACATGAAGCTGCAGAAGTAGAGTGGGCGTTATCTAAAATTTCTCTGTCTTGTTAGGCTGCCCCTTCCCTGGTCCTTCGACTTCTGAAGAGGTTTTGTTTTGTTTGTTTGTCTGCATTTGTTCTTTCAGCTACTAGCTTCTTCAGCCCAAAGAAGTCTGGGCTATATGAGACAAAGAGAAAACCCAGAAACCTCATTATCATGTTATCCCTTGGATCCTAAGGTCCACAGCCAGTCTGCCCTCTCCCTGCACCCTTAAGAGTCTCCTTTTACTTGTTTCACGTATAATTAGCGGGATATTGATTGCACATAGTGAAAGGAATAGGGAAATGTATGTCTACTCCTTCTTCCTGGAAATCAGTTTCTTTAAAAAAAAAATCTGAAATTACTCTAGTTGTAGCAGGGAGACGAAACAGTATATATTAACATATTTAGCCTTATTTTACATATGTATTTGAAAGTATATTTTAAAATAATGACATAACCATAAATTTTTATTTTTAAGTGTATTGTGCTACAGAGATTTCTATAGTTTTGTGTGTGTGTGTGTACCTGTATGCATACGCACATACATTTTTATTTTGGGGGAATATCTCTTTTGTTATTATTATTCTTCCACTACTGAATTGTTCACAAGTATTCAAGTGAATGTCTTGATACTTCCCTCCAAAAATGACACTTCAGTTTTATTACACAGATCATGAATTCTTCTATAGTTTCTCTTCTTCTATCAGATTGATTATCTATGTCATTTCCCTTCTGGCATATATAAGGCATAGTCCTTAATCAAAAATTACTATTTATATTCTCTCATTACTCTTTATATAGTTTGCAGTTATTCTCTAATTAAATATATGTTTTCCAATCACACTATTTGCATCCAGTAATATTTTGTCTAGTTTATTCTGGTTAAAATCAAAGCATTTTTTGACCTAACAGAAATACAGAGAATAAAAATAAATGCTGTGTATGTGTTACTTACATATAGTAAAAAGATTAAAAACAACTCAGGATCTGTCCTACAGCAAATCCTGATGCTCTTATATATTTAGCATCTCTGGATCAATGCTGTTTTTGTAAATAGTTTTATTGAAATATAACTATTCTTAACATATATGTATTTGTATTGTCTATGGCTGTTTTAATGCTATAACAGCAGAGTTGAGTAGTTCAACAGAGATCAATGGATCCTAACACCTAAAATATTTACTATCTGGTCAGTTAAAGAAAAGTTTGCAGAGGATTATAATTACTAAAACTTCTAGAGAAATAAGGTGAATATAAGCAATATGCATCATCTCTGAAGGATCTCTGATGCCCACATATGATAACATATTTAAGAATGTGTGTTCCTCTTAACATTTAATGCTAGGAGAAGAATGTCAGACTAATATAATGCTATTATACATTCAGGTAGCATTACACATTACAAATTTAGGAGAATAAATAATAATATCTTCTCTTAGTATTTTGCTTTGGCTTTTGTAGGAATATTTCCCTTTTTATTTCTTCCTCTTTTCTGGCAATCTTTTCATGTTCTTTTGCATGTGTATCTACTTCTATCAGTCATTATATATAGTTCCAGAAAGTCCTGGACTTTATTTCAGTTCTTTTCCTAGGCAGCTAGACACACAGAAACAACTTCATTTGACATGTACTCATGTAAGAACTAAATATGTGTAGCCCAGACCTCTCTTTTCAGATCCATACTTGTATATTCAGTTGCCTATTAGTGTTCACCAGATGACCGGTGTTAAGGCACATAAAAATGAATACATTGAAGACTGACCTTACCAGCCCTCATCTCCCGTGCACCCACTGCTCTCTGTCTCAGTGGGTTGCCCCACCATCTATTACTTTGGACAAGCCAAAAACCGAGGAATCATCTTTTGTCTGTAGTGTTCTTCAAGTTTACCCATATTGTAGTTATGCTATTGGTTTTCATTTGTTTTAATCTGGTTTTGGTGTTCTTCACTAAATTAAGTGTTCATTCTATGAATATTCTAGAAAATTCACAGCAATTATCACCAAGTATTTTCTTCTTAATTCTCCCTTTATTTCTTATTTGGGATCTCTACTTATTCTGTTCTCCTTGTCTTTTTACTATTTTCAATTTCATATTCTCTCTTTGATCTGTATAGATCTTCTGACCTATCTTGTACTTTAAAACTTTCTTCTATAATTTATAATCTGCTATTTATTTTTTTTTGTTTTCAATTTAATACCTGTAAGTAATGTTCCATTCATTTTCAAGTGCATCTGTTATTTTTTCATGCTAAACTACTTTGCTGTGATTTCTAGTCCTTCTATAATTTTAAATTTTAAACCTCATTTTGCTATTTTTTTCCAAATAATTCTGTTATTTAAGTTATTTTATCCAGTTGGTTGCATTAGTCCCTCATTAGAGGTTGTTAACTTGTTTTTAAAAAAGATTTTAAGTTCCTTTTAAATTGAGATTGTGTCTTTTATGAGGTAAGTCGTGCATACATGGTATTTGTGGAAGTCTCTGATAAGTGGTTTTACATTAATTTTTTTATGTAACTTCTTTGGCCAGGTATTAGAATTTTTCTAGGCCCTTTTACATGGAGGGCAGGGCATCCAGTGTCGCTGCTTTAAACAAATATACAAATTCCAGCTCCTTGGAGAAGCTGGAGTCACCGCATTAGACAGAACCAAAATATATTATCACATAGCTATAGCACCAGCAGATTCAGAGACCATCTGTTCTGCCTTCTAAAGCTAATTAAATTTTAAAAAATCTGAGCAATTAAGAAACAACCGTCAGCCTAGAGTCTGAATCAAGAATAATTTGATAATAAAAGCTACAGCTATTACAAATACACCTAATTAGGAAGTACCTGAGTAAAAGTTTACAAGTCATTAAAGTAGTATTGAAAGAGTAAAGTATGGTTGATGGATATTAATGGGAAATTTTACCAAGGGAAAACTGTTACCTATAGCATTCTATTAGACTAATGAGTCTACACTGTCTAGGAAGGAATAGCACACAGATTTTCAAATTTTTATTTTATTATTATTATTTTATTTTTGGTTGCATCGGGTCTTCGTTGCTGTGTGTGGGCTTTCTGTAGTTGCGGCAAGTGGGGGCTACTCTTTATTGCGGTGTGCGGGCTTCTCATTGCAGTGGCTTCTCTTGTTGTGGAGCATGGGCTCTAGGCATGCAGGCTTTCCGTAAGTTGTGGCTCATGGGCTCTACAGCACAGGCTCAGTAGTTGTGGCACACGGGCTTAGTTGCTCTGCAGCATGTGGGATCTTCCTGGACCAGGGCTTGAACCCGTGTCCCCCTGCACTGGCAGGGGGATTCTTAACCACTGTGCAACCAGGGAAGCCCTAGCACACAGTTTTAATAGTTTTAGAGAAAACTCATAATATACTTTTGGACTATTAAATGCCAACATACTTAACTGAGAGTAGAAAAGCAAATAAGACATTTCTTTATTATATGTTAAGTACCTAAGTTTTGTTCTTGGTATAATCATCAATAAAACCATGTTGATTATTTGGTTTTCAATGAATAACAGAATTGCTAAAACTTCTGTTGATGCTATGTAGGTGTGGTGATAAAATACTTTTCATTTAATATAATATTATTCATGTGTTCAGTGGTTACAGATCACAAAGTATTTTACGTTTTCACATACTGTTATTAGACATTTCTAAAATCTGTTGAGTGAGTAAAGCAGGTAGGATTAGCCTTAGTTGATAGATTAAGAAACTGACATTTAGAACGGGCTAGAGGTCACATAGATGGATCTTTATTTTGACTCAAGTTCACTAAGCTTTCTACTACAGTATGCTCTCTCTGTTAATCAGTTTATTAATATCTTTATAGGCAGTTCATAAAACTCATCTGAGGAACATTATGGAAAGATATTTTTTTCTGTAAGAGTAAATTGTGATGAATTCTCTAGCTAACCCGGAGATTGATGAGCATAGGCTTTCACAAATTCTTGAAGTGATAATCATACTGTTTTCATAAATATCTAGTCTATGGGCAGAGAGTCTTCAATATAGGAAATGTATAGGTAGGCATTTCTGAGGCTGCAGTATATCAAGGCAAATAAGAGAAACATCCTACCTTAACTACTTCCCTGATTTTCGCCAACATTCCTCAAAGCATGAGTGGACCAATTGCTCATATCATTTGAGAATGCATTACAAACAAAGACTCTGTGGTCCTTTTCAGTCTAGATTCAGAGGCATTGTCTGGAAATGTGAATTTTTTTTATGAGGGCTTTCTGTGAAAACTATGCACAATGTAGTTTTAGAACCACTGCCTTGTGTGAATCTTTAAATTTAAAGTTGGAATGAAATCAAGTGTTTCGCCATCATGAAGAGATGAGGAAAACATCCAAAATATTATAGCAGTAATATGAACTTTTACCATCATAATTAAGTACAAAAAAAATCTCAGGTTTGAGCCACTATTATGCCAGGCTATGTGACATATAAAATAAACTTAAATCTGTGCAAAACCTCATATTTAGGAATTAATCAGGGAGTTAGGATAATTCCTTTTGTTCAATATTTGATCCTGAAAACAGACAGCACTGTTATGGCTGACATCAATCCATAATGGAAAAAAAATCAAGAGTACTGTTATCTTCTGGTGTGGGCAATTGTCTTCTTTGTGTTTATAACTAAAACACAGGCTTCTGTTTAAAATGGCATCTGGCTAGTTGTCCCTGAGGCAGTCTCTCCCAACTTCTCTCTAAAATACTTATTAAGATACAGAAAAACTCACAACATCACAAAATATTAAGACTGACAGATAACCTATTGCTAGAAAATGGAAGGAATTTCCACTAACTATAAAGCCATTGGAATTAGATTGAGAAAAAAAAATGGTGGTTTCATGAAAGGGAATAGCCATTACTGAAAAACATAGGAAGATACTTTATTGTCCTTAAGTCTCTTCCTTTCTTTCTTTTCTCCTTTGCTTTCTCTCTTTTGTTATACAGTCTGCCCTCTATATCAAATTTCTAGGACCTTGGACAGCCACTTTCCCTTTTTCTATATACTTGTTGCTTTTATAGGTAATCTCAATAATGTTTGTGTCTCCTTTCCTATAGCAAGAACACAATGGAGTAGGAAATGGGAGTATGAGAGCTTTTAAACAAGGATGCACGACGTCCTAACAAAGCAGTATGGTTTGACACAGAGAGTGGAAAAGCTGTGGGAGAAATACATGCAGGGGACTTTCATGTACAGCTTTAATTTAGAGGGTAGAACTCCACAGTGTAAATAACTCCAGGGTAAGAACTCCAGGGTGTGCCACCTCTCTTAATTTCAGCAGAAAAGACCCTGGGAAATGGGCCAAGAACTGTGCACATCAGTTTACTTTTCATGTATATACCTGAGAAGATGATTAGATTTATAACCAAATGGACAGTAGCTGGGGCCAAGGGCATCCTGTTAATTGGTATATACTGTAAATAGGATAAATCTCCATTCATACAAGGAGGAAAACAAAACAACATGTGTCCTATTAAAGTCTAATTGCAATACAGGGAGGGGGAAAATAGAATATTGTTATGAAGCCTCATTTAAAAAAAAAAATTATCAAAGGAACCAGAAGAAAGTGTTAAAATACTTCAGCTTGAATTAAACCCAATATGCAAGAAAAAATAGTATCTATGAATACATGAACAGTAAGTATGGAGAGTTTTATGAAACAAAAGGGGGATGGACCGGAAATAAAACAAGATGAGACACATAGACCAATGGCTGAGAAGTTAAGGAGTTGATCAAAATAAGGTAGAGCAAATTAAACTACAAAGGCATAATTAAAATTTGCATCAGAGGCAGTAAAGATAAGACTTACTATTGCAGCAAATGAAATCGTTCATGTGAAGCACACAATTGAGATTCTTTCCTGCAAACAAAGGAGAAACACCAAGGGATTAAAAAAAACCTGCTAAAGAAAAGGTGAAGTATATGGAAGTTAGAGAATGGGAATCTAAAATAAGTATTTTGGATTGTCTCAAAGAAGAAACCAGAACAACTGAAATGGAAGTAATCATTAAAGGACACACACACACAAAAAGATGAAAATTTCCATAACTGATAAAACTATGAGTCTTCTGATAAAAATGCTCCATAATATTCCAAGAAAGGGAAATGAAAAGAACCCACACCAAACTGAAAATTCTAATGAGAATAATCAAGATAAATATACTTAGGAGAATCCAGAAAACAAAACAGGCGCCCATAAAAAAAAAAAGTAAAAAAACAAAAAAAAACTTGAATTAGCCTCAGACTTCTCCACTTCAACAGTTACTGCAAAAAGGCACACATATTTCACAAAGGCAAAAATTATTGCATAAAGGCCTCAGAATTTTGATGTTGTAAATTTGAGACCTAAAAATGTAAACCAAATATTCCTCCATATATTAAGTCAACATAAGAACATTCTCAAATAAGGAAGTGCTTAAAAAATGTAAATTTTATTTGCCCATAAATATACATTTTCTATATATATGTATCTATATATTTCTCTCTGTATATATTATAGGTATCTTTATTTAAAATATGTTTTACTACATACTCCAGCTGACTGAGAATAAAGTTTAAAACTCAGGAATAAGGAAAATTATAAGAAATTTAACAAATTTTGAAAACATTTAAAGTTTTTCAAGTATTGTAAAGTCAAAAACAGTTGATAAAAGGAGATGTTTAATATAATAATAATTTAATAACAATAATTTGGGTCTAAAACCAAATTTTCTCAAGTGAACAGAAGTAAGGCAGAGAACTACAAGCTTGTTACATTTCTTTATTTTTTGTGAACAGATAATAAATTAATAAACTGTAATAATTTCATGACACTATAGAGAAAAATTGATTAATGAAGGTTATCATGAAAACAACAAGCAACCATGTAAGAAATTTAAAACTGGAAGAATCACTTTCAAATCCCTGAAGAGGGTGAGAAAAAAAAAATTTTTCCTGTAGAAAAAGATAGAAAACTGAGGCAAATTCCAGAAAGCATAAAATAAGTTTTACTTATGAATATAAGTATTAAATGTTTAACTCTTCTATAAGAAAATTAAGACAAGTGGATTTGGCTGGCAATCTAATATATAACTATATGAGCCACACACAAAAAATGATGAAATTACACTAAAATATTGAAAAAACAAGGAATGATAATAATTTACCCAGTAAACAATAAGGTAATGGGAAACAATTTCAGATAAAGTAGAAAGCAAAAGCCTTATAAAAGATTAAAAAGGTCTTTTCACAATAATATAAACATCTGGAGTATCCATAGCAAAGAAAAACCAATAAAACTATAAATGAGCACAGATACAATTTGGTAAGGAGTAATGAGAGAAAACTTGTCCTACCATGTATTAAAATATTATGTATTAAAATGAATATAAAAATCATTGATTGTAATAAACACCATTTTTATGTACCACTAAAAAGAAAAAAAATAATTTTATATGTTATCCTGTAAGAATCATCCTAATTTCAGAAATGTTTGCATATGATTAAGTTTGCAAATTAGAATTGATGAATGATATGGTATTGATGATGATATTGATTGATGATATTGATGATATTGAATGACATTGATTGATGAAAGGTATGATAAACCTTTCATGATTAAAATAGCATCAAGCTAGGCACAAAATATGAAAACAGAAATGTGACAGCACAAATACCCTTGAAATAAATGATTGCATAAATAATATCTTAATAAACCCTATAAGAACTTTAATTCATAATATGATATCCTAAAAGAAGCCTAACAAACTGATTGGAAAGATATATTCAGTAAATGATATGAAGGAAAAATGCATCTTTAATAAAAATGTCATTAGTGTTCACTGGATGAGTATATTTGGTTAGATATAAAACTGATACAAAAAAAGACCAAAGAAAATGAAAGTGAATATTTAAATGACCTTGGATGATTAGGACTAATTATTAACCCACTGGGAAAAAAACACAAAGGAAAACTTTTAACCATGTGAGAAGTTAAAATTTCCCAACATCACAAACACAACAAAATTAAAAGCCAGAAATTGGCTGAACCATATGGTATCACTATTTCTGTGGGTCAACATTGCCAAGTATTGGCAGTCTATAATGATATTGGGAGAAAGTTTAAATAATATGAAAATTAAAAGTTGAATATCCTTGATTGATTAAATATCTATAAATTTAAAAAAAAATACAAGGAGATTAAGAGGTATACATTACTATGTATAAAATAAATAAGCTACAAGGATATATTGTACAGCACAGGAAATATAGACAATATTTTATGATAACTTTAAATGGAGTATAATCTATACAAATTTTGAATCACTATGTTGTACACCTAAAACTAATATAACGTTTCAAATCAACCATACTTCAATAAAAAGACAAATACAGTAACACCCACCAAAACAAAGTAGGTGGACAATAAGAGTCAATTTCTAGAAGAAATAGAAAAGGTCAGTAAACATAAAAACACTTCAGTTTAACATATATTTTAGGTTAAAAAAAAAAAAAGGAAATATACCAAAATACTACTAGTAGTTTTCTCTGAGTGTTGGGATTACGGATTTTTTTAATTTGTGGAGTTTTTGGTATCATTTTGTCTTGCTTATACTTTTCTATATTTTTAAAATCGTATTCTCAAATGAGCATGAGTTGTTCATTAACATCAGGAACGTATATATGTGAGTGTGTGTGTATGATTGGGATAGGAGCAGATGGTACTCAGCAGAGATAATAGAGCATGTGAAAACGGGAGGCTGAATGTAAAATGCTTCTGTTGGCTGAGGTTGGAGTGGAGGAAAAAACAGTTACTTGCCTTTCCAAACTCTATACTTTGACAGCACAGTGTATATTCCAGAGATGACAGTGCCTGAAAGGGACTTGATAATCACCTTCAAGTTAGTAAGACTGAAAGCCTCAGAGGACCATAACTGAAGATGTCTAAAAAGAACACGAGAAAGACTGTGTATCTAAATTGAGAGTGCCAACCACTTAGTGTTAAAGACCATCTCATTTTTTTTCTATCTTTCACACTCTGTCTTATATGGTTGATTTAAAGCAAGTAGCACATCGTACGTGTGAAAAATGAGACTTGCACTAATGGAGATACTGAAATTGCTAATACATCACAACTCCTAATGATTCCAGGTCTCTGAAATTGTGCATATTAATACAACCCTAGAAACTGAAATGTTATCTAGGTCAGTGGTTCTCAAAGTGTGATCCCGAGACCAGCAACACCATCACATGGGGATTTGTTAGAAATACAAGTTCTCAAGCCCCACTCATACCTACTGAATCAGAAACTCTGGGAGTTGGGCCCAGCAGTCAGTGTTTTAAAAAGCCTCCAGGGGGCTTCCCTGGTGGCGCAGTGGTTGAGAGTCCGCCTGCCGATGCAGGGGACGCGGGTTCTTGCCCTGCTCCGGGAAGATCCCACACGCCTTGGAGTGGCTTGGCCCGTGAGCCATGGCCGCTGAGCCTGTGCGTCCAGAGCCTGTGCTCCGCAGCGGGAGAAGCCACAGCAGTGAGAGGCCCGCGTACCGCAAACAAACAAACAAAAAAGACAAAACAACAAATGTCGGTGAGGATATGAAGAAAATGAAACCCTTTTGCCCTGTTGGTGGGAATGTAAATTGGTGCAGTCCCATTATGGACGTTCCTTAAAAAAGTAAAAATAGAACAACCATATTACTCAGCTATCCCACTTCTGGATATATATCCAACAGAAATGAAAACAGGATCTCAAAGAGATGTACATTTCATGTACATTGCAGCATTACTTACAATGGCCAAAATATGGAAGCCACCTAAGTATCCATCAATGGATGAATGGATAAAGAAGATGTAAGATGTACACATACACAATGGGATATTATTAACTATGAGGAAGAAGGAAATCCTGACATCTGCAAGAACATGGATGGACCTTGAGTGTATTATGCCAATTAAAATAAGTCAGACACAGAAAGACAAATACTGCATGATATCACTTACATTTAAAATCTAAAACAGCAGAACTTATAGAAACAGAGAGTAGAATATTGATTACCAAGGGCTGGGGGAGGGGGGTGGAGGAAAGGTGAGATATTGGGCAGAGGATGCCAACTTCCAGTTATAAAATGAGTTAAGTTCTGGGGATCAAATATACAGCATGGTGATTATAGTTAATAATACTGGATTATATGCCTGAAAGTTTCTGAGAGTAGGTCTTAAATATTCTCACCACAAAACAGAAATGGAAAATATGTGATGTGATAGAGGCGTTAACGTTATGGTGGTAATCACTTTGCAATATATATGTGTATCAAATCAACATGTTGCACACCTAAACCTTGCACAATGTCATATGTCAATTATATCTCAATAAAACTGGAAAAAAAGGCCCTCCTGGTGATTTTAGTTTTCATGCTAAAGGGACAGATTTATTTTCAGCTAATACATTTTTGGTATGTCAGACCAATTTATATATATA
>NW_020837966.1:23931830-23950086 GCF_003676395.1 Aethalodelphis obliquidens | reverse complement strand
ACATACATACATACATATATCTCCAAAGTAAAAAGAATATCAGATTTCACTGGATTCTCCAAAGAAGCAAACAATTATTTCAAAAGCATCATTTTTCAAATAGAGTTCTCCAGAGTCCTTGACAAGTAGGTGTTTTCTATGCCCTTAAAGCTTCAGCTTGTAGATTCACAGCTTATTGTACTAAGGATGCTAAGAGGTCCAATAGTAAGTGAACTTTTTTAACCAAGATAGTTTAACGTTTCCAGGTATCAAGAAATACCTGATCTTATCAGTTAATTAGATGTTTACCAAATAACATCATTCAAAACTGCTGTCCTATGAATCATCTTTTGTGAAACATTCTAGCTCCTTCCTTGTCGGGTCAAACAGAGAAAGGGAATAGATCATATTTCAAGTTGGTATTATAGTAGTCAAACCTTTGAAGCTTCTTTTCTTTGGGATGAATAAAAAGAGAAAAAAAAATTAAAGCTTAATGGAAAACTGTAACATGCCAAATAATGTTGTAATAAATAAGATTTAGTGCTGCTCTTTTCCCATGGGGAATGTTCACAAAATAATCATTGATTTCATTAGCAAAGTCCCCATGGAATATGAAAATCTTGGTTATTCTCTTGAAAAAAATCCTTTCAAAAATTTATAGAAAAGAAGAAATATGGGATGTGGATTTAATTTAATTTTGTTCTATTTAAATTTGGAAGTAGTTGAGGTTTAGAAAAATCTTAAAATTTTCTTGCTCTAAACTTTAAGCTTGTTTCTGACTGATCATTTTTGCACTTCTAGTCCTTCCACTTGGAATGCTGTTTCCCTTATCTTTCCATAGCTGGTTCCTTCTTATTACTCAGAATCCATCTCAGGGTTTACATGAGTACCCATTGTAAATTAACAGCTTCACCCCAAACATCACTCTCTAAAGCAACTATATTCATTTTATTGTCTTTGTGAGATTTAGAGCTATTGGAAGTAATCTTGCACACTTTATTGTTGATGCTCTTTTCTTGTTTGTTTATTTATTAACTTATTATTCTGGAAGGTGAGTTCCAGAAAAGCGGCTCTGTCTTGATTGCCACTGTGTTCCTACCACCTAGAAGAATGCCTGGCCCATTAATAAACAGATGTTGATGAAAAAGAAAGAATTTGATGTTCTGTACCAGCATTTGGCAAACCTATTCTGTAAAGAGCTGGAATGTAAATCTTTTAGGTTTTGTGCTCCACATGGTTTCTTTCATCATTATGCGTCTCTGCCAGGGGTAGTGCAAAAGCAGCCAGAGAGAATATGTCAAATTATGAGCATGACTGTGTTATGATAAAACTTTAGTTACCAAAAGAGGACATGGGCTGGATTTGGCCCACAGGTCATAGTTGGACAAACATCATAAATCGAGATGAAAACTAGTTCCCTTCATCAAAGATGTGAGCCAAGTGCAACATGACCTTCACAGAGCACTGTGATCCTTGAGGAGTCTTGGGTATGCCCTACTACCAATTACAATACTTTTTTAAGTAAACTTTTTTTATTTTAGAAGAGTTTAGATTGACATAAAAATTACAAAAGTAATATAGCAAATTCCATTATAACCTGCACCCAATTTTCCCATTATGGTTCATTTGTTATGACTGAAGAACCAATATTAATGTATTATTATTAACTAAAGTTCATACTTTATTCAGATTTCCTTAGTGTTTAACCTATTGCACTTTCTCTGCTTCAGAATCCCATCCTGGGTACCACATCACATTTCATAATCATGAGTTTTTATACCAATTATTTTTAAAAAATATTTATTTATTTATTTTGGCTGCACCAGGTCTTAGTTGCAGCGTGCAGGATCTTTGTTGCGGCATGCGGGCTTCTTAGTTGCGGCATGCAATCTCTTAGTTGCTGCATGCAGGATCTAGTTCCCTGACCAGGGATCCAACCAGGGCCCCCTGCATTGGGAGTGTGGAGTCTTACCCACTGGACCACCAGGGAAGTCCCTATACCAATTCTTTTTAAGGGCATAAATTATTCTCTCTTGACTTTCATGTTTGCTCATTTCCTCTCTTTCTTCTTTTTCTATTTCTCTTTATTCTCCTTCCAAGTCTGGGCCAAACTATGGTGGTAGCAACTGATGTTGATCAAAAGTTGCTTAGAAAGGCAGCAAAGCATAGCAGAATCAAACTTGCACTCTGCTCATATCTGTGTCTTTTGGCCAGATGACTTAATTCTGTACATATTGGTTTCCACGGTTCTAAGTTAAGAATGCTAAAACTCTCCTGTCTGTTTCTGGGCTACTCTATGTGAAAACACTTTGCCTGAAAGCATTTTGCAAACTCTAAAGCACAATTCCAATATAAGGATTATTGTTATTGTGAAAGGTCATAAGTGTGTGGGCAAAGTGCCAATTCTTCCTGACTTCAAGGCTGGAAACTACTGTTAACTAATTAGTTCAATCTACAGTAAAGGGCAACAGGCAGAGTTAAAATTGGATTTCAAAGCACTTATGCTGAACTTCTAATGATATTTTATACTTCAGACCAAATTGAATAATCATTAGATATTTTATTGCCAAAATAAAATCTAAGCAGATAAAAATGTATGTTCTGCTTAAAATTTATCATGGTGAATGGTAGAATATCATCAACATGGACATTTTACATGGATAGACTCAGTCAAGAGCCAACATGATCTTCTTCCACATACATCAGCATTTGAAAGTGTTACCTGTTTTCCAAGTGTAATGTAAGTAACATAAATATTGATTGGAAAAACCCCTGTTGTGACTCTGAAAGTTGAAAACACTTCAAAGATGCTTATAAATAAATTGGAAAATCAGGTGAGCCTTCATCAGAATTAGCTTAATGCTTGCCTTTTTTTCCCCCTTAGAGTCGGCCTGATCCTTTTTTCTTCTGGATCTTTCTCCTATCACAAATTATAGACTCTTCATTGCAGAGTGAATGCTTGCATTTGACTAAATTCTCTAAAGAGTTTGGGCTGTTATTTTGTTTAACATCTGTGCAAGCCCATTTTTGCATTTTGTGAAAACACTTCTCTATGATATTTCCAACCATTGTACAGCCTACTCTACCAACTATAATTATAAGTACTTCTCAGTTGTTGTAGAGCAGCACCATCCAACAGACCTTTCTGTGGTGGCAGAAATTTTCATCTGAGCTATCCAGTATGGTAGCCACTAGCCACATGTGTAATGTGCCTAGCACAACCGGGGAACTACTTTTCAATTTTAAAACATTTAATTGAATTAAAGTTAAATGTAAATAAGCGCATGTGGCTAGTGGCTACCATAATGGACAGCACAGATCTAGAAAGTTATATTATCCTGTGTTTTTAAAAAAGGAAAGGAGGTTTAGATAATCCACATTTCCATTTCATTGAAGTCTAGTAACTGTATCTTGGAACCTTGCACTAACTATCCATGTATAACATTTTGATTCATGCAATTCCTGAAGAATTGCCACATTTGGGACTAGTTCCTCAATTTTTAAAATTGCAAAAACAACTACATTGGAAGTTGAATTATCTCTCTCATTCTGTCCTCAAGTTGTTGTTGTTTTTCCTAACATTTATTGTTCACTGGTAATTGAGGCTCTTCATGGCAGTCTAAGGCAGCCTGACATAATCAGATAAGGTTGCAGCACACATACAGATAACAGTGAAGGGAAAGAGGTGAAAAAACTTTACTTGTGATCAAACTAGCGTCACCCTCATCCTTGGGCCACTTATCTCAATTTTTAGGACTTCTTTTTTCTTTTTAATCTGTAAATGAATTTGATGATAGACTGTCTAAAGGTGCTCTCATCTCTAAAATACAGTGGCCTGGTTGGCATATTCCACCAATTGTGAATCGTTAGTCACCGGCGAGATTCAGCACAATATATATCATCCTTAACATAATCATAGCCACAAAATATTGACAACTTGCTGTGTTCCTGGCTCTGTGTTAAGTGACTGTCCTGTCATAACCTCACAACAATCCTGAAGACAGATAACTGCTATTATTATCTCTCTTTTTCAGGTGAGGAAACTGAGGTGGCCCAGTTAGAAAGCAGCAAAGCCGAAGTTTGAACCTGGGAGAAGGATTCCCAAGACTTGCTCTCAATTCAGTCATTATGCCATGCTGCCTTGTCAAAAACCAGGTGGAAGGACTCAGGCTATTCCAGCAGCTGAAGTACTTCCCACCTTGTCATGGGCTTGCCCCAATAAATTGGTGGTGAATTTAATGTGTTTGAACAAAATTCTCCTTAATATTTGAATAGACAGATTAAAAGAAAATAAGAAATGTGAAAACAAATAGATTTTCAAAGAATGCCTCCTTCCATGGCAGCAGTGCCCTAGAAGTAGCAGGCACTTTGAAAACGAGTCTCCAGTGAAGATGCTGACATATCCTCGGAGGTCTAATTTATTTTGAATTGTTCTCAATTGCTTTCTATTTGAGAACATGGCAGCACTCCCAATGGTGTCAAAATAGTCCATATCATGAGTGTTTAGAAAATTAAGTCTGTTACATATAGAGAATTCAGCAATGGAAAAGTGATAATGGTAGTAATATTAGCTAACATTAATTAAACACTTACTATATGCCAGATATCTATCCTAAGAACTTCATGTGACTGATTTTTTAAAGCAATGTTATTCTAGAAATATTTCTATGAAGTAACTACTATTATTATACCTTTGTTATAGATGAGAAAATAGAAGCACAGAGAGCTTAAAATAACTGGCCCAAGGTCACTCAAATGGTGAAGGGTGGAGCAGGAATTCCAACCCAGGCAGTCCACATCCATTAGGTTGGGCTTTGTCTCTGTCTGCAATCCTCAATTTGGGACAAAATGCCTATATAGGGACACAGAAGGCTGCCCTCATATGGCCTTGATTAGCAAGTGTATTCCCATTTTTTTTTTTTTTTTTTTTTCTGGCACAAGAGTTTGCCCAAGGAAAAAGAGAGAGAGAAAAATCCAATTATAAAGATGAATGAGATTCAGATTCAACTAGGAGGAGGAAATAAGGACACTTGGACTCTGAAAGATGAAGCAATTTGCTATATATAACAGAATGCTTCAAATTACCAGAAGACTGAATATTTACTGTCTTTAAAATTTTTTTAAATAAAACATTCCTATTTCTGATGGAAGGCAGTCAGAAAATTTGGGAAAAGGATACACTGAGAAATTACTCAGGTTCTTATGATGATTCTGAAACAACAACAACAAAAAGTTTCAATGAAACAGTGGAGTTCAGGGACACATATTCTGTGCAATCAGTCCTTTAAGAGACTTAATAACCACCAGAACCTCTAGGAATGAAATACTAGATATAACAATTTCTTAAAAGAAGAAAAACAACACTTTGATAAATTATAATGAAGACTTCTATGTGCTGTGAATGGAACTAGCACAACTAATAGTGTTTTAGACATTTCATTAGGTTATTCCTCATGACCTTAGCAAAAAAGCTGTACACCAGTAGGCATACAGAACACCTTAATTAAAAACAAGTGATACTGTACTTAACAAAGTTTAATCTGACAGGTAAAACATCCAATGAGTGGTGTATTTTATCTAAGTATTGTTCATTTTCCTGCAGCTGAACAACCAGGCACTCATCAAGTGACAGTTGCTGGGACAAGTTATAGGTAAAAGAATAAATATAAGTTTGTGTATACAGATGATTTGACTTACTGGAATCTTTGCAGCCATTGCAAAATAGTTAATGCTACAATGTAGACAAAATTTACTCAGAAGTAATGTTATTAAACCAGAAAATCCTCAAGTCCTTTCAGAAGCAGAATAGAATCCTGAACTGAAATAAGGCATGATAATTTATGTCTTTAATGAAGATATAAAGATGGAATTATGGCTGGCTTAGCAGAAACAAAAGCATAAAGATCCTGAAAATGTTTCAACACCAGTTCACACATGATAGATCAAGATGCCTGTGGAAACTAATATAAGAGGCAATGTGGTCATGTAGGCAAGTCACACAGTAACCTAGTTTCCTCTTACATAAATTAGCAACAGTAATAATCTTTTGACAGTCCTCACTGCATGACTATGAAAAACAAGAAGGATCATGCAGAAAAAGTACTATGCAAATTATAAGACATATAAAATAATCATTATTACATAGGTGCAAAAAAAAAACAGGACCAGTACCTGCAACTTGTAAGTCTATATGGGCCCAAGGATGCAGGAGTTGGGGAGGGACTATAGTTTCTTGTATTCCAGTTTCTTTCTCTCCAAATCGTCCCTATGCTTCATAATCACCTCAACCTAGACATGTTTATCGATATCTCTCTGTCTCTTTTTTCTCTGTTTCTCTGTCCTCTTCCCCCTCCCTCCTTGTTGTCTTTGTCCCCCTCTCCCTCTCTCGCCCCCTCCTCCTTCCCCTTCCTCTTCTTCTTCTTCTCTCTCTCACTCTCACTCTGTCCTCAAAAGGAAATTAACCATCAAATAACTCTATAAAATGGCTGAAAGAACCATCAGTTAAACATTCTGGACAGACGATGTTCTTATGGAGGAACAAAGCTAACATGGAAGCATTTCATCTGTTATAGAGTAAAACGCTTAAAATCTGAATTAAAATCAGGAATATATTAAAACTCAAAGATATTGTTGGTGAACTAAGTTAACCCAATTCAAAGAACATGTGATAAAAACAAACCTATCTTCTCCCCAAATTAAAATGTCAAATTTGACTTATAGCTTTCAGTACTAAACTGTTTATTACACTGACAGTTTGGTTTAATGTCAGCATTTAATTATGAAAAAAATTCAGATTATTGAAATCCCTACAAGAACCTAAATCTGAGATAGTTGCACATTGGACTGTACAATTAACTGTTATTAATTAACATAATCAAGTATGACAATTCATAAATACTAGATTACGATTGGTAAAAATCTATATTTTGCAACTGTCAGAGACTGGGGAGAGAGCTAAGAAGGTCTCATCCCTTTAACCTTCCTCCCAGGTCAGAAAGGAAGTGTCAGAGTGAACATGTTCAAATGTTTATAGCAAACAGACACAAAATTACCCATCCCACTTTTCCTGTAAGGTCAGTGAAGTCCTAGCTCTCTGTCCATTTAGGACTGACATGACATCATGTTCATAACAATCTTCTAATGGCAGGGTAATTTAATTATCTGGTGAGATTAGGGTAACAAAACTGTCCTAAGCAGCATTTATGCATCAAGCTTAAGACATTGTTCAGAACACTGATCCTTCTAGGTTCTTATACCATGTTCATGCAAGGATGGGAGAATCTCTACATGATTTCCAGACAGTCCACTTTTGTTGAACTCTACCAATTTAACAAGTGAAAGGCCAACTTTAACACCTTTAATGCAGATTACATGATGATTGGACATAATATACTGGTTATTGTAGCTACCTCTGGTGTGTGACTTTTGATTGGACGGGGCCTTCTAAATGTAAGCTAACCATCTGAAGACTAAATTTCTCATTTGGGCAACTGTTTCCAGATACAGAAACACACACACACACACACACACACACACACACAGAGTCTATGCTAAAGTATGTTAATTTCAGATAACAAAGAATAAACCAATCAGAAAGCAAGGTGATTCATGTAAGTCTGCATAATCAGTTATGACAAATAGGGTGAAACCTAGTAAGTATCTTAATTGCTGTCACAGCTATCTCTTGATCTTGTTTTTTGGAAAGCACCTGGATTGTTGGCAGCCTGCAATTATTTACATTAAAGCATAAAACTTCCATTTCAAAATTCTCTCTCTGTTTCTGAATATGATTGTTTATAAAATAATAAAGCAATTCCTATAATTTTATCTAATGAATTTCAGCTAAACTCTGATCAATTTAACAGAGTGGAACATTATATAGTATGATTTAATTAAAAATAACACAAGCACAACTTCCACAAACCAAGCAATCATGAACATTTTATCAGAAAATAAATATTATTTAGGTCATTCAGTTTGATTTCACTGTTTGAAAGGAAAGAACATCCTGTGCAAGAAACATCTGGGGGGGCAAATAGTGAAGTTTCTTATTAACTCATATTAATTTTTGACCCTAGAAGTAAACATATTAAATGATTAATAGCTTCTCCAATTTGACTAACAACATATTGGCAAAGCTTTTATGAAAATACTATTGAATTTAGTGTTAGTAACTTTGTATGTAATGTGGAGAAGAGTTTTTAAAAATTTTATTCTATTTTCAAAATTTAATTATACCTGAGTTTGATTTTCAGTTACTCTGCTAGTAAGCTCTACTCCCTTAGGAATTTCCTCAGTGTTACATAACTTTTAAGAGATTTCCAATGAATGTTAGTGGCAACTTACTTTTATTGAGTACTTACTCAAGGTACTTGCACTTATTTTATTATCTGGTTTTCCTCCTAATAACTATGAGATTATGATCCACATTTTACAGATTAGCAAACTAAGGTATAAATAAGTGTGTGAGATCACACAGCTAGTAAATAGCAGCTCTTAGATTTGAATCCATGGATTGTTTCCAGAATCTGTGCTCTTGAAAGCTATTCTATACTACCTTTGACATATATTTAATCAGATTTTTAGGTGAAAAACCTTTTTTTTTTGTTGACTAGATCCCATTAATTAATGGAACTAAGAATAGATTTGGAGAATCTGAGAGACTGAATTGGCTTTAAATTTAAATAGAATACTACAAACTCTCACCTGGCTAGGGAGATGAGGTGATTTTACAATTTCAAATAAAAAAAATAAACAGAATTTATTTTGGTTAGGGTGTTTTCTCTTACCCTTCTTCTGAAGATTCAGGAGAATATGGTCATAATTTTCATATCTCATCTGGCCTTGGATTCAACAACAGGTGGGACATCCCAATATTCTTGTATAATTATAACACATAACTACTCCACAGTGATTTAAACAAATTAACAACTTGAAGTTCTCTGGTTTAGAAGTGAAAACCCAAATGGCTGTTACATCAGAGCTTTTTTTTTTTTTTTTTTTTTTTGCAGTACGCGGGCCTCTCACTGTTGTGGTCTCTCCCACTGCGGAGCACAGGCTCCGGACGTGCAGGCTCAGCAGCCATGGCTCACGGGCCCAGCTGCTCCGCGGCATGTGGGATCCTCCCGGACCGGGACACGAACCCGTGTCCCCTGCATCGGCAGGCGAACTCTCATCCACTGCGCCACCAGGGAAGCCCCAGAGCTTTTTGATCTTAATGTCTGATGGACCAATTTGCACCAATTTTTTCTAAGGTATTAAGGTTAAGTCAGGGCAGCCAAGATGTGACCACTATGCCGGAGGAAGCATTTGGCTTATTCAGTAGGTGGCGCTCTTTCTTTCTATCTATTGTACAAATCTTAAAGCCCTAATGTAATACTGGGGAAACAGCTATTGGTTTCATTTCCCAGAAAAAAAGTGAAATAGATGCCAGGGACAGCTGTTTAATACTCAGATATTTTTAGTTTTTTTCTTTTTTCTTGAGTAATTGCATTGTTAAATTCTAAAAAGTAGCACATTTACCAAACTGTCCCTAAAACCTATCCAAAATTATCTGGCTCTCTACTTCTTTATAGTTTATACCTTTGTGGAAAATATATACATGTTCCACCGCTAACTAGCTACCGTAGTTAATAAATACTTAATAACATATGTTGAGAGCATGTTGGTAGAAAAAATTAATTTTAATATCACTGAATTCTGAAATGAGAACCGTACTATTATATTTCTGTCCTTATCATTTCATGTACCTATAAACGGTCATCACTTGCTTTTGAGTTACACAAAAATAATGCCTTTGATAACATCAATCGCTATTAATTAATCATCATCTAATCTCATGACCAAAGCAGGTTTTCTTCCATAACATCTATAATTTATGACATCTTGCAGGTCTGTGGACTTCAAATGTTACTTTGTTGTGGTCCTTTTACCAGCAGCATCAGCATCACTTTGGAGCTTGTTATAAGTGCAAATTTTGGGCTACACCCAACCCCTTTTGAATTTCTGGGATTGGGGACAGGAATCTGTATTAACAAACTGGCCAGGTGATTCTTAAGCATGCCAGGGTATGAGAAGCACTGCAGTGGTTTAATGAATCCAATTAACATTAATTGCTAAAACACACCAGGACAAACGTACCCTTTTCCATGGGATGATGCATCTTTACTCTTTATTTCATTTTAAAATGAAGATTGGGACTAACCTGCAATATTTAAAATGTTTCTGATGCCCATTTTTGTGAGTGAATAAACATATGATTCTCTTTCCTTTTACTACAACTCTTAAGTAGATCTGTGACTTTGATATGTATAAAACAAGGGACCTGATCATGTTTTGAATACAAAGATTTTTTTTTTTTTTTGCGATATGCAGCCCTCTCACTGTTGTGGCCTCTCTCGTTGCGGAGCACAGGCTCACGGGCCCAGCAGTTCTGCGGCATGTGGGATCTTCCCGGACCGGGGCACGAACCCGTGTCCCCTGCATCGGCAAGCGGACTCTCAACCACTGTGCCACCAGGGAAGCCCAGATCTTTTTCTTTTTTTGTAGAAGATTACACCTTAAATCCCTTGGAATATACATATAGTATAAATTTAGAATATATGTCAATAATCTGCACAAAGAAAATGAGGATGATCTAAACAATTATTATTTCTTACTTCTGTAGAGAAAATTAGATCACTTTTCATCTGCCACATCTGACCTATCTAAACAAATCCATCCAAATTTACAATTTTACTGTACAGCAAGTGTGCTGGATAACTGTGAACAATTATGTTTGATTCTAAGTCCTTCAAATACAGAGTTAATTTAGAAATAATGACAATATATGGATAGGTATTGTTCCTGTACTTGGGATCAAATTGAATCTACAGTAAGAATTTATGGAGCACCTAATATGTCATGGTATAGTTTTAGACATAAGAAAAAAAAAACAAAAAACCTTGAACTTAGTCCTTGTCCTGTAGTATAATCCTTTCTTGTAATTTAAAATACAAGGCTCTAAAAGATCTTTGGTCACCTCCACTTCAGACAGAGCAAAAGATCTTGGTAGCTTTTCAGTGAAAACTATGCTCATGGGTAGCCAAGTACTGGAGAAGAAAAAAATAAATTGTAAATTTGTTGCTAGCAACGTATAGGAATCTTCTTTTATATCTCAATGAGAGAAAAATGTACACTTATACATTTTTGAATATAAATTAAGCCTATAAAGATAATTATAGACCAGTATTTTTTGTTATCTTTACCTAGATAGTATACTGGAAGATATTAAAATAGATCAAATTTGCAGAATATACAATGAAGTGTCTCCATTCAATATAATTTGGAAAGGGAGATGACATTATATGTACAACTGTCCAAAAACTGGGTTTTACAGGTTCTATTTTGAATTGCAATGTATTATATGTCTTAAAGTATAGTTATTGGGGAGTAATCTGCTAAAATCCCATTAATGCTAAAATGGAACATGACTCATTAATCTAAAATATCATAACTAAATTGATACTGATGTACTTATAACTTGATATATAATGAAAAGTGAAAAACAGAAAATGAAAACATCAACTAACTCAAGACAACATTGGTAGTATAATGGTAACAAGCATACTACAGAATTGCTGGAATTCCAACTTTTCTTGTTTAGAGGGTTGCCAAATGTCATGTGGCAGCCAAAGTTCTTAGCAGAATACTGAATTGGAGTCTTCAATAAGCTCTAGCAGTATGTCAATTTCAGTTTAAGAATACCAAATCTTAGTTACATTTAATAGTACATTGATTAGGTTAATGGTAAGAACCCCTTAGTTCTATTATGCAAAAGTGTGGAATTATACATCATTTACCTGTAAGAACTGAGCGAAGAACTTATACATTTTGTTTCAGTTCAGAGCACGTTAAGAGGACTGTGCATTTAAAAATCATATCTATTGAGGGAGATGAGATATGGACACTAAAACTCACCAGAAAAGATGACGTTAAAACTAAAACCCACCAGAAAAGATGACAGTGGAAAGGATGTCTCTATGCAGTATATTATGTATAAGACCAAATATAACATATATTGTGCATATTAATAAGAGTTCAGACCACAGAAACGTCATTTCAGTCTGAGAAGTGGGGTCTTGAAGTAGACCTTGGATCATATGAAATATCTGGAAAGTAAAAAAGGAAGGAAGAATCCTGATAGGTAAATATTATGAATCAATGTACAAAAGTCAAGAGATAGCCAATTACTAAATTTAAACTATTTATCTTTACAATTAAAAATAAGGAGAAAGATATATTAATTATAAATTTACAGGGGCAAACCTAAATAACAAAATTACATGGTATTTTTTTAGAAACATGCAAAATGTTTTCAATGATTTTGAATCCTACTGATATTGAAAAATGCTCATATGTTCATATGACAGTGGAAGAGCTTTCTCAAGGTTGTTTAATTTGGGTATTTCATCATGTTTTTAAGAGTGGAGCACATTACTGAGTTGACAAAGGCAGTAAACTCTTTATACTAAAAAATAAGCCAATATTGTTGAATTATGTAGGGAAAAGGGAATGAAATTAGGGGAATTTTACAGGGGATGGATAAATATTTAAGCCATTCAGTCTTCTAGATTAGATTGTTTCATTAATCTTTGTATTACATTGATTACAATAACATACTGAAGGTTCATCAGTTTTAATTACTAGGAAGCCAAGACACATAACTAAAATTGGAAGTTACTGTGGTTTCTAAGAGTCAGGTCACTACAAAATATCCGTCACCTCCATCTGAACTTTTATTTTCTTGCAGTAGACACCTTTTCATTTCTGTTTTCTTCCCCCTACTGTTAACTCTCTCCCTTCCCTTTTCCCTCCCTCGCACCTCCCTCCTCCCTTCTTTCCTTCCTTCCTTCATGAGTACACATGTGTGTATGTACCCTAAATGTTAGAGTTCTATCACTCTCTTTTCCAAAAACCTCAGAGTAACCACTATCTTAAAAGTAGTCCACATTATTCTCCTGCATCTTTTATAATTTCTGATATGTACACACTTTAGATACAAATAATTTTACATTTAAGTTAGTTACATCATATTTAGAAGTTAGATCACAATATTTTGAATATATAAGGGGGTCTGTCACCATCTCTTCTTAGAACTTCTTACTCTAGTGAAACTACAAGTTTCAAACTTCTTAAACAAAGGAGTATTTTTGTTTTCCTATATAAAGTAAGGGTGAGGGGCAGTAAAAAAAAAAAAAAAAAAAAAAACACAGCAGTCACATGGCTTACTGCTTTCCGGTGGCTTGGGAATGATGCAAAGTGCTCATACTCACTTTCTCACCTCTCTTAATTTCAACAAATACCTGTAGCTGGCATTGTTCTTCATCTGTTCTCCTACTTACCTCCTCTCTGTTCCCATGATAATCATTTTGTTGCCCCAAGAAGTAAAATTAAGCTTTATTTGTCTTGTTCATTGGCTGCTCTAAGATCTCTTAGGCCACTGTCAACATCACAAAACTTATAATTTCCTTTTCTTCCCTTAGTGTCTTAACCCACTCCCTCTCCTTGGCATGTGCAATTTCTGGGATAATTTCCTTTAACGTAATATCATGATTTTTTACATTTAAAAGTTGAATTGCATAAAGATGTTAAAAAAAAAAATAGCAGGTTGGGGCCAAGAGCAGTGCAAATGCTTCATCAGCTTGGTGTGGGAGAAAGTTTTCTGTAGGCCCCTTCTCCTAACCATTGTGCCTCGGCTCTTCCTGTTTTAATTCAATTCCAGTTTTGATATCAATGCTATGTAGAAACATGTGCATTGACATGCTTGTGTAGAAAAATATGCTTATCAAAATTGTAGAATTAGGGGAAATTTTTCTTTGGTTTTCCTTTTTGTGCACCTGAACATTAAAAAATTACTCTAGAACAAACATGTACCACGCGTGCTGTAATATTTGGGAAAAAACAGTGTCAGAGAGTTTAGTGAAAGTAACTAATTTTGTGACACTTTCAAATGTTGCCATTGAATCTTTTAATCTATAAAGGAGAGCACTGATCCCTTAAAAAAAAAAAAAAGTTGAATTGCAAAGGCAATAGATTGATGGCTCCAGAAAGTTCAGGTTGATGTTTATCCAGTAGCAAGATATAGTGTCTTATGGTGGACAGTGAATAAGTATGCCCCTTATCTCTGCAAAAGATTAGAATATTTCCCAAAACACAACAATTTACTGAAATGTACCACAAAATTTTGGCAAAACTAGATAAAACCTTTGATGCTTTTTTTTTTACCTAGTCATTCAATAAACCCTTCTCACAATTCCCATTAAAATCTTTAATGAAATACCTAATGATATGAACAGGTACATAGGAGCACAAGTTTCTCTTGGGTATACATATAGCTATGAGTGAAATTGCTGACAGAAATGTGAATATTCAACATCACAATTTAAAACCAAATTTTTCTACAATGTAGTTGTACTAACTTACCCTCCCTCCAGAAATAATTGCTATTGATTAATATCTTTTCTATCGGCAAAGTTCTTCATCTCTACCAACAGTGAGTATACACGATAACTCACTATGGGATTGATTTGAATTTTCATGATTATAAATGAGATTCGGCATGCTTTCATATGTTCACCCCTTACTCATGTTTATCCCCCTCTGTGTCTTCAACTTCTAATAGTAGCATTTGCCTATTTTTCTATTGGGTTGTATTTTTGTCACTGAGTTGTAGTTCTTTACATATCCTAGATACCAACCTTTGTTGCTTACATGTGTTGTTCTCCCAGTTTTTGAAATTATGGTATTTTGGGGATGAACAGAGTTCTTAGTTTTAGTGATGTAAATGTTTTCAAATTTGTCCTTAATATTTACTGCTTTTTGTACCATTCAATAAGTATTTCCCTAGCCCAAAGTCATAAATATTTTCTTCATTTTTCTCTGAGCATTTTGTACTTGGCCTTTTATGTCTAAGACGTGTAAGTTATCTAAAACTGAGTTTATGTATATTCGAGGTAGCAATCTAGTATCTTTCCCCCACACATACCATTTTTTTCCCCTTCAGTACCATTTTCCTTTTAATCTGCAACACCATCCTGTCTTTTTCTCAGGTTTCCAAATATAGCATTGGTTTAAGTTTGGAATCTTTCTCAGTTGGTGAATTTGTTTTTCCCTGCAAGAATACCACGTATCTTAATTACTACAACCTTATAATATCTTGATTTGATTAGCAAGTCTCTCCAACTTGTATGTTTTCTTCAAAATTACCTGGGCTATTTTTGTCCCTGTACCCTTTTATATAAATTTACCAACTGTTTCATGAAAAATTTATTGTGATTTTAACTGGTATTGCCATGATATATAGTTTAATTTAGGCATATTGAATATTATGATCAATGAAGATGTTATGTCACAATTTTTACTGGTTCTTTTTAAAGTCTTTAAAGAAAACTTTTCATAATTTTCTACTAAAATTTTCTGGGAATTAAAAAAAAATATTAGTAGCCTGGGTATATTTTGCTATCGTTATTGCCACTATAATTAGCATTTTAATTTTAATTACATTTTTCTTTTTCAGAACATCTTAAATATGTTTCTCATATCATGTACTTAATAATTCAATGTCTGCAGTGTGAGTAGATATAATTCTGTTGTACTCTTTCTGTTGATTCTTGCTGGGATGGTTGGTAAATCTAATTTTTAATTTTTTTTTAAATTTTGAGTTCATATTTAGTGGGACTTTATGTTTGGGAAATGTTTGATGGTTGGATTTAAAGTGCATTGCTTCAGAGGTGTGGCCAAAATGCCAGAGTAGGAAGACCCTGAACTCACCTCCTATCATGGGCACACTAAAATTATGACTATTTACAGAGCACCTATCTATGAGAATGATCTGCAAACTTGCAAGAGAGATTTTCCACAACTAAAGATATAAATAAGGAACCACAAAAAAGTTGGTAGGTGGGGCAGAGACATGGTATAATCAAGACCCACACCCCCAGGCAGGTGATCAACATACAAAGAGGAGGATAATAACAACTGCAGAGATTCCTCCCAAGGAAGGAGGGGTTCAAGCCCCATTTTGGGCTCCCCAGGCTGGGGGTCTGCACAAGGAAGACAAGACCTAGATTGTCTGGCTCTGAAGGCCAATGAGGCTTGTGTACAGGAGAGCTGGAGAGGTGTAGGAGACAGAGACTCCCCTCTCAAAGGATGCATGCAAAATCTCACATGCCACCTAGTCCCAGCACAGAGGAAGTATTAATAGTTCAAAAGTATCCTGGGTCAGACCCATTTGCTAATCTTAGAGAGCCTCTGGGAGCAGCAGGAGAAAACTGGGATTACCCCTGGGGATATAAACACTGGCAGCAATCATTTTTGGGAACTCATTCTACCATGAGGACATGGTGCTGGCAAGCACAATTTTGGAGTCCTCTCTCTAGCCTATTAGTGTCAGTGACTTACCCACCCAACAGCCAGCCAGCACCAGTTCTAGAACCCCCCAGGCTGAATGGCCAGCTGTGCTGGGACCAGTCCCCAGCCAGCAGTGGGCAGGCACCAGCCCTGGGCCCCCTGGGCCATGTCCATCACTGGATCTGCAGCCAGCAAACCAGGCAGGGCCAGCTGGGCCAGGGACCAGCCCCGCTTACAAGTTTGCCCATAGGAGTTATCCGAAGGGCTCATGTAAGGCACAGAAGGGGCACTCCAAGAGCATATAGCTCTGGTGACCATAGGGGAGTGTGCTACTGGGTCCCATAGGATGAAAGGCCACTTTTTTAACACAGGGAAATGTAACTGACCTACCTAATACATAGAAATAAACACAGAGAATTAGGCAAAATGACAAGTCAGAGGCATATGTTCCAAATAATGGAACAAGACAAAACTCCAGGAGAAGAACTAAGTGAAGTGGAGATAAGCAATCTACCTGAGAAGGAGTTGAAGGTGATGATTAAAAAGATGCTTAATGAACTAAGGAGAAGAATGGATGAACAAAGTGAAAATTTTAGCAAAGAGAAAATATAAAGAACCAAAGCTGAAGAATACAATAAATGAAATAAAAAATATACTAGAAAGAATCAACAGTAGTTTTGATGATACAGATGAGTAGATCCATGATCTACAAGAGTAGTGGAAAGAAAGTGCAACAGAAAAAATAATTAAAAAAAATAAGGCTAGTTTAAGAGACCTTTGTGACAACACCACTTACAAAGCTAGGAGGAAGGTTAAAAGACAAAATAGTAAAATCACCTATATCCACAATAAGTAGTTAAGGGATACACAAAACGGATGTAAAATATGATGTCAAGAACTTGAAACATAGGAGGTGGTGGTAAAAATTGAAGATTGTTAGAATGCATATGAACTAAACAGATCATTACCTTAAAATGGTCACCTATATCTATACCTGTATCATATATATATATATATATGTATATGTTTGTATATATATATATATCATGGTAACTACAAAACAAACATTACAATAGATACACACAGAACAAAGAGAAAGAAATCCAAACATAAGACTAAAGATAGTCATCAAATGACAATGTAAGATAGCAAAAGAAGAAGAAAGAAACAAAAAGACCTACAAAAATAACCAGAAAAGAATGAACAAAATGGTCATAAGTACATAACTGTCAATAATTACTTTAAAAGTAAATGGAGTAAAGGGACTTCCCTGGTGGCACAGTGGTTAAGAAACAGCCTGCCAATGCAGGGGACGCAGATTTGATCCCTGGTCTGGGAAGATCCCACATGCCGTGGAGCAACTAAGCTCGTGTGACACAACTACTGAGCCTGTGCTCTACAGCCCACGAGCCACAACTACTGGGCCCGTGTGCTACAACTACTGAAGAACATGCACCTAGAGCCCATGCTCCACAACAAGAGAAGCCACTGCAACGAGAAGCCCGCACACCACAACGAAGACACAACGCAGCCATAAATAAATAAAAAAATAAATTTATTGGACAAAAAGTACATGGAGTAAAATGCTCCAATCTAAAGATATAGAGTGGCTGAATGAATATGAAAATAAGACTTGGGACTTCCCTGGTGGCCCAGTGGGTAAGACTCTGTGCTCCCAATGCAGGGGGCCTGGGTTCGATCCGTGGTTGGGGAACTAAATCCCACATGCATGCCCCATCTAAGAGTTCACATGGTGCAACAAAGAAGTCCGCATGCAGCAACTAAGAAGCCTGCATGCCACAACTAAAGAGATCCTGCATGCCACAACTAAGACCTGACACAGCCAAAATAAATAAATAAACAAACAAATAAATAAATATTTTAAAAA
>NW_020837966.1:23884281-23931730 GCF_003676395.1 Aethalodelphis obliquidens | reverse complement strand
ATATATATATATATAAATATATATATAAATATATATATATATATATATATATATATATATATACTGCCTCCAATAGACTCACTTCAGATTTAAATGCACACAGATACTGAAAGTGAGGGGATGGAAAAAGAATTCCATGAAAATGGAAACAAAGAGAAAGCCAGGGTAGCAATACTTATATCAGGCAAAATAGACTTTAAAACAAAGACTGTAACAAGAGAAAAAGAAGGACATGACATAATGATAAAGGGACCAATCCAACAAGAAGATATATCAATTGTAAATATGTATGCACCCAACATAGGTGCATCTTAATACATTAAGCAAATATTAACAGACATAAAGGTAGAAATTGTCAGTAATACAGTAGTAGGGGACTTTAACATCGCATCTACATCAATGGTTAGACCATCCAGACAGAAAATCAATAAGGAAACAATGGCTTTAAACTACATATTAGACTAGATAGACTCAATAGATACATGTAGAACATTCCATTTAAAAGAGGCAGAATACACATTTTTTTTCAAGTGCACATGGAACATTCTCCAGGATAGATCACATCCTAGGCCACTAAACAAGTCACAGTAAATTTAAGAAGACTGAATTCATAGCAAGCCTCTTTTCCAACCACGCCGAGCTACGAGACTGCACATCAACAAAACAAGAACAAAAACTTGCAAAAAACACATACTTGGAGGCTAAACAGTATGCTACTTAACAAACAATGGGTCATGGAAAACATCAAAGAGAAAATAAAAAATACCTGGAGACAAATGAAAATGGAAACACAATGTTCAAAAATCTGTGGGTTGTAACAACAGCTGTTCTAAGAGGGAAGTTTATAGAGTTACAACCTACCTCAAGAAATAAGAAAGATCTCAAATAAACAATGTAAACTTACATCTAAGAAACCAGAAAGAAAGGAATAAATAAAGCCCAAATTTAGGAGAAGCAAGGGAATAATAAATATCAGAGTGGAAAAATAATGAAATAGAGACTAAAAGATAATAGAAAAGATCACTGAAACTAAGAGCTGATTCTTTGAAAATATAAACAAAATTAATAGATCGTTAGTCAGACTCACCAAGAGAAAAAGAGAGAGGGCCCAAATAAAGCCAGAAATGAAAGAGGAAAAGTTACAACTGACACCAAAAACATATAAAGGGTCATAAGATATTATTATGAACAATCACATGCCAATAAAATGGACAACCTAGAAAAAAGGAAAAAATCTTAGAAAGTACAGTCTCCCAAGTTTGAATCAGGAAGAAACAGAAAATATGAGCTGACTGATTACCAGGAATGAAATTAAAACAGTGATTAAAAAATCTCTCAATAACAAAAGTCCACGACCAGATGGCTTCATAGGTGTGTTCTAGCAAACATTTAAAGAATATTTTACACCTATCCTTCTTAAACTATTTTAGAAAATTGAAGAGAAAGGAAAGCTTCTGAACTCATTCTATGAGCACCACCCTGATTTCAAAACAATAAAATGACAAAAAAAGGAAAATTATAGGCCAATATCCTTGATTAACATAAACATAGAAATCCTCAACAAATATTAGCAAACCAAATTCAACAAATACATTACAAAGATCATGATCAATTGGGATTTATCCCAGGAATGCAAGGATTGTTCAACATCTGTAAATCAATCAATGTGATATACCACATTAACAAAATAAACAATAAGACCCATATGATTATCCCAATAGATGCAGGAGAAGCATTTGACAAAATTCAATATCAATTTATAATAAAAAAACCTCAACAAAGTGAGTATGGAGGGAGCATACCTCTACATAATGAAAGCCATATAAGACAAACCTACAGCCAACATCATACTCAATGCTGATAAGCAGAAAGCATTTCCTCTAATATCAGGAACTAGACAAGCATGCCCACTCTCACCACTTTTATTCAACATAGTATTGAAGGTCCTAGCCACAGCAATCAAACAAGAAAAAGAAACAAAGGAATCTAAATTGGAAAAGAAGTAAAACTGTCACTGTTTGCAGATGACATGATACTGTATATAGAAAATCCTAAATACACCAACAAAAATGACTAGAACTATGCATGAATTCAGTAAAGTGGCAGGATAGAAAATTAATATACAGAAATCTGTTGGGTTTGTATACACTAACAACAAACTCTCAGAAAAAGAAATTAAGGAAAAAAATCCCATTTACAATTGTATCAAAAAAGAATAAAATGCCTAGGGATAAATCTAAACAAGGAGATCAAAGACTTTTACTCTGAAAACTATAAGATATTGATGAAGGAAATTGAAGATGACACAAACAAGTGGAAAGACACACTGTGCTCATGGATTGGAAGAATTAATATTGTTAAAATGATCATACTTCCCAAGGCAATCTACAGATTCAATGTAATTCCTATCAAAATACCAATGACATTTTCCACAGAACTAGAGGAAATAATTCTAAAATTTGTATGGCACCACAAAAGACGATGAATAGCCAAAACCAAAGCAGGAGATAACAGACTCCCTAATTTCAAACAATTGTACAAAACTACAGTTATCAAAACAGTGTGGTGCTGGCAAAAAACAGAATAGAGAGCCCCCAGAAAGCTATGTTTATGATTATGTTTATATAATCAATTAGTATATGACAAAGGAGGTGAGAATTTACAATGGGGAAAGATAGCTTCTTCAATAAATGGTGTTGGGAGAACTGGACAGCTACATGCAAATAATCAAACTGAACTACCTTCTCACATCATATACATAAATAAACTCAAAATAAATTAAAGGGGCTTCATTGGAGGCACAGTGGTTGAGAGTCCGCCTGCTGATGTAGGGGACACGGGTTCATGTCCCGGTCTGGGAAGATCCCACATGCCACGGAGCAGCTAGGTCCGTGAGCCATGGCCGCTGAGCCTGCGAGTCCGGAGCCTGTGCTCCGCAATGGGAGAGGCCACAACAGTGAGAGGCCCACATACCGGAAAAAAAAAAAAAATAATAATTAAAGATAAATGTAAGACCTAAACCCATAAAACTCCTAGAAGAAAACAGAAAGAAGACATAGGCAGTGCACTCTTTAGTGTGTGGTCTTAGCAATATTTTTTTTGGTGTGTACTTCTCCTCAAGCAAGGGAAACAAAAGCAAATATAAACATTGAGACTACCTCAAACTAAAAAACTTTTGTACAGTGAAGGAAACTATTAACATAACAAAAAGACAGAATGGGAGGAGATACTGCAAATGATATCTGATAAGGGATTAATATCAAACATATACAAAGAACTCACACAACTCATCATCAAAAAAACCCAGACAATCTGATTAGAAAATGGACAGAGGACCCGAATACATATTTTTCCAAAGAAGACATACAGATGGCCAAAAGACACATGAGAAGGTACTCAACAGCACTAATTATTAGGGAAATGCAAATCAAAACCACAATGAGGTATCACCTCATACCTGTCAGAATGGCTATTATCAAAAAAGAACAAATAACAAATAATGGCAAGGATGTGGAGAAAATGGTACCTTTGTGCACTTTTGATGGGAATGTTAACTGCTACAACCACAATGGAAAAAGAGTAAGGAGTGTCCTCGAAAAATTAAAAATAGAATTACCATATGATCCAACAATTCTACTCCTGGGTATTTTTTCCCAAAGAAAACAAAAACACTAATTCAAAAAGATATATGCACCCTATGTTCATTGCAGCATTATGTATAGTAGCCAAGATATGGTAGCAATCTATGTGCCTATTAATAGATAAGTGGATAAAGAATATGTGGTACGTGAATACAGTGGAATATTACTCAGCCGTAAAATGAATGAAATATTGCCATTTGCAATAACATAGATGGATCTGGAAGGTATTTTGCTAAGTGAAATAAGTCAAACAGAGAAAGACACATACTGTATGATTTCACTTGTATGTGGAATCTAAAAAAAAAATCATGGGAACAAATATAATGAAACATAAACAGACTCATAGATACAGAGAACAAATTGATGGCTGCCAGAGGGGAGGAAGGTTGGGGAAGGAGAAAGATAGGTGGGGGAGATAAAGAGGAACAAGCTTCCAGTTATAAAATAATTCATGAGAATGTAATTTATAGCATAGGGAATATAGTCAATAATATTGTAATAACTCTGTATGGTGACAGGTGGTAACTAGATTTATCATGGTGAACATTTTGTAACAAATAAAAATATTGAATCACTATGTTATACACCTGAAAGTAATATAATGTTGTAAGTCCATTATATTTCAATAAAAATACATAAAGTGCATTTCCCCATTTTGCCAGTTTCCTATAGGCACCAACAACCTATAACCACTTTCGTCTGAATTCTCTGCTTAGGACTTTTCAGACTTCAAAGCGTGATATTTATTCTGGCACTAAGACACATTGAGTCTTGATTTTTGGTTGAAAATTTCAGGAAGTTTCCCCATTCTCTAAGACCTTACCCAAAACTAAGATGAATATATTTTTCTAACAGTACTCTTTAATTGGTGAGCATTTCCTGGTTCACCCTTCATCAGTGCATTTGGTTCTTTGGGGTTTCCAGTTTTCAGTTTGAACACCTGACCCTACCTTGCACCTTGCATGGACTCTAGGTTATATCTCCAGTAACCATTTTGAGGCATTTTAAAAGCAGTCATTCCAAAAGTATACATTCCAAACAGAAGAGCCTATCAAATTCCCAGGAGTTCTTGTGAAAAATGCAGATTCTGATTCTGTAGGTCTCCAGTAAGGTCTGAGATTTTCAATTTCTAACACGCTGCCAATGGGTGTTGATGCTGCTGTTCTGTACACCACATTTTGAGTAGCAAAACTCTGGACCTCAAGAGATTAGCATATGTGACTAGCAAAGCTGCACCACCACCCCACCCCCATGCTTGCCAGTCTCCGCTGATGTGCACTTTTGTGTTTTTGAGCAGTGGGAGATTTTCCTTACTTTCTTGCCAGCTCATGAATGCACTAAAAGGATGTTTAAAAATTTTTTAAAACTGAGCAGGTTTAAGTGTTTTCTACTAAGAAGGATTTTTAAGGAATGAAGTTCTAAAAAAATACTTATTTTTTTAGACTTTGTGTCTAGCTGTATGTGTGGAGAATTTGAATTTGTGTATTTGTTTAGATTTAGAACTTTGGATGGGCTTGCTGTAAAAGAGCAGTAGTGTTTACATATTACCTCATCTTAGTGTCAGGGGAAATTAAAATTTCTTTTTTCAATTCCGTTGATTGTCTGCAAAGCAAAGTCTGGAAAATAGCAGGCAGTAAACATTCACATTAGAGTTGTTAAGATCTTACAACTTGGAGTCGGAAACATAAGGATTCCAAGTAGATCCTACATTAAAGCTGTGTGACTTTAGGAAAAATACTTTTTGAAGTTTTAGTCTCCTTATCTGTAAAATAGGCTTAAAGGAGTTCTTACCTTAGAGTGTTGTGAGAATTTAGTGATAAGAGTGAAGCTCTATTATTATAAATGTTTAAGCATTTGCCCTTGTAAGACACATAGGAATGTTTAGGGTAAAGGGACTATTGGGATTATATTAAAGAATGATTACGAGACTTTCTATTCAAAAGACAAACAAAATAACACTCAAAATTATAATTTGAATAATGATTTCAAAATTACCCATTATGTTCATATTCTAGACCTGTGTTGTCCAACATAGTAGTCACTAGTCACATGTGGCTGTTTAAATTTAAATTGAAATCACATATAATTAAAATTTGGTTCCTCATGTACACAAGCCACATTTCAATTGCTCAGTAGCCACATACGGGCAGTGGTTACCACATTGACCAGGGCAGACATAGAATATTTCCATCATTGCTCTTGACCATATAGATAAAAATTATTGTTGATAAATATAGGACAAAAATATTGTACTATATTTACAGATGTTGTAATTACTGGTCAGTTTCAGTTTTCTTCCTGAAATGACTGATTTTTGTTGCTGTTAACTTGTTTTTTGTTTTTTTTTTTTGCGGTACGTGGGCCTCTCACTGTTATGGCCTCTCCCGTTGCGGAGCACAGGCTCTGGACACGCAGGCTCAGCGGCCATGGCGCACAGGCCTAGCCGCTCCGCGGCATGTGGGATCTTCCCAGACCGGGGCACGAACCCATGTCCCCTGCATCGGCAGGCGGACTCTCAACCACTGCACCACCAGGGAAGCCCTGTTAACTTGTTTTTAAACTGAGTCAGTGATTCAGTTTATGAAAATAAAGCTTAAGAATTAAAGAGTCTAAAAAAGAAGAACAAACTGTCATTTCTGAAGTGAAACTAAGCCTTTGTTTCTATACTGTCATCTAATTTTGCTTAGGTTATTCTTTTTTCTTAATGAGAAATGGTGGCTTCAGGGGAGCCACAAATATGTGTCACTCCGTTACTGGACCAAGAAGCAACAAACATATTTATAACGCAGTGTAAACAGGCTTAGAGCAAGATATTTAACTGGAAAGTCAGCACATGCAAAAAAAGAAAAAGAAAGGTAACATAAAACCAAATAGTGGGGAAATTTCCAAAGTTTGCAAGGCAGCTTGAGGTGGCAGGAACAAAGAAAGGAGAATTCTTGGCTGTGTTTCTAGCAAAATAGATAATAAATCAAATTCAGGGCATTGTTATCAATTTGACCTGACCTAGAGGAAGTACTGGATTGGTCATTATGGAATTCCTTAAGGAAAAGAAAACAGATTTGGAAAATATACCGTTTAGGGAACACCATGAAGGTGACGGTTGAAGAGATCTAGTATGTTGAGGAGAAAGGCTAAGGAAAGGGATCTTATTCTTAGAGGAAAGCAGTGCACTTCATGATGATTTAATTAAGTAGTTAAAATGGGAAAGGGGCTCAATTAATAAAATTGATCCGTAGATCATGTTCACACTTGTACAAAACATAGCTGCTGAAAAAGAGGAAAAGATACATTATAGTGTATTAAAGAAAATACTGCAGAGTAACTAGATTTGGACACAGTAAAGTTAATAAGATAACAGCATTGGAACAGTTCCAACTGTCCAATGTAATCATCACAACTATTTGATCGGAAACAATGTCAATAACGTATTCAAATAATCTTGAGCTTCCTATTGCAAACAGATGCATTCCCCAGCTTAATCTTATTCACATCTCCCCCAAAGATTGCTTGATCAAATTATGTAATTTGCAATAGCGTAAGAACTGGAATTTATTATTTCAGTGATATCTAGCTATATTCAAATATTCATTAATTTGAAGAGAATGAAACTAGCGACAACAGGATATCCTGTGTGTGCTGATTTATTTTTAATTTCAAACAGTTAGTGGTAGAGAGATTCCAGGTTGCAAATGACTTCATTGAAAACTGAACACCATGTTCCTGGAACACAGTAGGTGCTCAATAAATATGTGTTGCAAGCATCCCTTCTTCTGTATTAATACTTTCACTACATATATCATGGGAAGCACTTCAGAGACTAAAGAGAGAGTGCAAATGTGCTTTCACAAAGCCTTCATTTCAAGAAAGTTAGCTAACAAGCCACAGAACTAGCAGGGTTCTTCGCAAATTGTTAAGTATACATACAGCTCAAAGGAAATTGAATTTACATCTTGAAATTGTTTCATAATAAGAATTGAGTTTGCAACCACGGTAGTTCTTCTTAGAACTGTCCTATTCTTAAAACATTCTTTATGTTGGGACCAGTGCTAGGTCTTATCCACCTTTATAGCTATTCCTTCCTTCTTTTCATATGATCATGGTGTGTCTGTTACACACAATAAGTGCTTATGATACATGCCTGTTTAATTGATAAAATGGCCTTGGGGCTTCCCTGGTGGCACAGTGGTTAAGAATCCACCTGCCCAACATTTGGCAAAAGCTTATTAAATCAAAAAAAAAAAAAAAAAAAAAAAGAATCCACCTGACAATGAAGGGAATACCAGTTCAAGCCCTGGTCTGGGAAGATCCCACATGCCACAGAGCAACTAAGCCCGTGTGCCACAACTACTGAGCCTGAGCTCTAGAGACCAGGAGCCACAACTACTGAGCCCATGTGCCACAGCTACTGAAGCCTGCGTGCCTAGAGTCCGCGCTCCGCAAGAAGAGAAGCCACCACAATGAGAAGCCCGCGCACCTCAAAGAAAAGTAGCCCCCGCTCACCGCAGCTAGAGAAAGCCTGTGCGCAGCAACCAACACCCAATGCAGCCATAAATAAATAAATAAATAAATAAAATTTTAACAAAATGGCATTAAAAATGCTCCTGGAAAATCACTGTACAGCAAGACTGCCCTTTTGATGTGCTAATCCATTTTAAGTATGAAAATAAAATATTAAATAATCTTTGTGTGTCTCTAAAAAGGAACTATTTGATACTTAAACATAATTATGCACAAAATTCCCTTGACAAACCAAATTATTTTCCAGTGATTAAATTAAATCAGAAGACCTTATGGAAAAAGAAAATAGCTCAACCCAGTTCACTTGTCAAGACTCCTGACATGCTTGTTCTGCTTTGTATACTTATATCTACTTTTATGGACTCAATGAAATAACAGTTGTGAAAGATACTCTGGCAATTTTAATCAATAAATGCCCAAAGTGAATATCCTCATTTTAGCAAGGGCTCCAGGTTTTGAGAATATTGTTTGATCTCTCAGCTTGATTCAACACGCAGATATTTAGGTTAATTCACTTTAGTCCATGTGAAATTTTTAACAAAGATAATCTGTTTTATCATTTGCAACAAATATTTATTACTGTTCTCAGTAACCCAGTCAAATTAAGAAAATGTAGTGGGTTTCATTTTCTGCATCACTTTGCTCATTAGTGAGCATATTATCTTGTATAAATGCAAAGATAAAGTGCTTTAAAATTCTACTTTACATAAGAGCAGTAACATCTTCAAGCCATTGAAACATTTTAGCAGTTGAAGAGGAATCTCTATCGCTCAATGTTCTGATTTTTAAACAAATGAAATAAAATATCCTATTAACATTCTGTCACATCTTAGAAATATTCAGTAAGATTTATGGTCATTTTCTCACCAGTAGTATGATCTTGCTAGTTTATATACTTATACATATTATATATTTATCTTATTAAGGAGACTTTTTTTTTCTTGAGGTCTTGCACCATCAAATTTTAAAGGCCTTTTCATAATTACATCAACTTGTTATTTTTTACATGCTATAAATTTTTTTCTCTACTAGGACAATGACAACAAAAAAAGATTCAAACCATTTCAAAAATTACCATGGAGGTAAGAAAATGTATAAGGTGAGTAACGTTTTCTGTGTCTAGAAGAAAGTGTGCTGTGTGAAGTGCTTTTGTATATAAGTGGTCTGAAATCTGATCTGGAAAGAGAAGGCAAATAGGCCGACTGAGCCACAAGAAGTATTTTAATGGAATATTCGAGGCTTTCACAATGGTGCACTGCTGTGACTTTCCAGTCTATTTTGATTATGGACTTATACATCTGCACTTTACACACTAAAAAAGCACGTAATAGATCTTCCAATTCTCTTATCTCAGCCATTTACATGTGGCTGGTGAGGAATTGAATTGCTGGAGCTGATAATGTGAATAAAAAAAATATTGCATATTCAAATAACACATCACTGGTAAAGAAATGCCTTATACTCTGGGAACAGGGCAGAAGAACTGAGAGGACCAAATGAGGAAATAAATAATGTTTTAAAATTTGGTGAACATTTCATGAAGTACCAATCAGTTTTGAGAATACACTGAGTGAGTATTTAAACTGCCATTTTCCCCCTCATTTTCCAACAACCCCAAGTGCCTTTCAAATGCTTTCCTTTCAGTTTTCCAATTGTCCATATACTATATGTGAGGTACTATTGTAAAATCAATTTAAAAAATGTTCTTAAACTTATCCCACAGTTCAAAAGTATCTCCTCAAAAATTATAAAAAATTATAATGCATCTATTATGATGGTTTAAGTGAGGAAATAAACATAAACCCTTGACTCCTGTAAAGGAAAATGTGCAAGGTGGCTAAATGGTAACATTGAGCTTTGGAAACAGTTCAAATACCTGTATGTTGACACAAGACAACTAGGAACACGTTGTATTTTGGATATTCATATTAGGTCCTCCCCACACACAGAGTAAAAGTGAACTGGAACTTTACTCACTGAGTACATCACAGTGCTCGGTGTCCTGGGCTGGCCTCATGAATTAGACCACTTCCTACCAGGGCTGCTCCATGCTCCCACATTCAAATCACTTAGGAATGAGCCCTGACATAGACCTTCCTTACTGTGGAGAGACTATTCCACCCCTCATACTGTGGCAAGTTCCACATATTGACCACTGGCCTGCTGGAAAGAATTCTGTATTAATCAGGAACATAGAAAGCTTATCACTGCCATCTAATCTTATATCTTACGCTTCACTTCAATAATGCCAGAACAAAAAGTCAAAATGGAACATCATAAAGCCAGAAATCCACAGGTTTTCCTTTCCAACACTGACATGAAGGTGTTTCCACAGATGGTGTGGTCTAGCAATATCATCTGGGTGATTGACATGTTTTTTAAATTTTTTAACTTGCTTTTGCACTGGGCTATCTATTGATTGTGCCTGCATGCTTCCACCCTATTGTCAGGCCTTTCAGACACAATCTGTCTTCTTCTTTTTTTTTTAACAGAGTGGACATGTGACTTGGCAAATTTAACATGCATCATTTCAACAATTCTTGAATGATCACTGATACACAGTATAAATCTGAATCATTCCTGTTACTTCTTACAAGGCACATGTTCCAAGCCAGTCATTTATCCAGCAGCAAACCTGGTCAATAGCCTGAATAACATCCTCTCAGTGCAGCAATGTTGGCTGCTTCTCTCATTGCCTGTGTTGTCACCCTTTTAAGATGATAGTCTTCCTTCTCTCTCTTTTTTTTTTAAAGGTCCATCAAGTGAGATGTAAAACAATGAAAACTGAAATGGCAGCAAGCTAGGGGTATGATGTTACACACTGTGGATGGCACGTGTCTCTCTATGGATCCATGAATCAGGATAAACTTAACTGTGTTAGCAATTTGGGGATTATGGAGTTTCAGGACATATCCCTTGAAAACTCTGACAAGCTGCTAGCCCTCATTTCCATCTTCAAATCAAATTGTTCCCTATGCACAAAATGCCCCCTCTCTGCTTCTTTTTTTGCTTTACTTTCCTCCTTATTGTTTTATTTTCAAGTATGATTGAGACAAGAATATATTATTCCTTTAAAATATTCAAACAATACAACAATATACAAACAATGTCAAAGTTCCCATCACCACCTCCTCACTCCTACTTTGCTGTCCAGAGACCACCACTTAGCTGTATAATCTGTGTCCTCCAGGGCCCTCAGTACTCAATTATATGAATAAATTTACTCATAGGTACATACACAACCTTTTTATTTTTTTTACATAAATTGGATTCTAGTAAAATGTAAGTTCCGTGAAAGCATGGACTTTATTCGCTCTTGATATATCCAGAAGTCAGAGGAGTGCTTGGTACATAGCAAGCGCTCCTTAAATATTTGTTGGGTGAATATAACTTGCTTTTTCAACTTACTGCCTTGTTGACTCCCATGTCAGTACCTGGAGTTGGATCCACTTTATTCATTTTTTCACACATGTGCATAGGATTCTACAATGTGCTTGTAAGATAAATTACTCACCCACTCTAAATCCTGTTTTTTACTCTGAAGTTCAAGCATCTCCTTTGAATGAATCCTCCTCTGTGCACAATGTCTTCTTATTGTATCTGACAATACATTTTGTCCCTCATTTACATGATATCTTTTGGGGTTATTAGACCCCTGGAAGTGTTTGCCTTAGATTATGTGTTTCTGAAGGGAAGAGACTGTGTCACTTACTTTGATAGAAAAGCTATCCTTGGAACAGAGAAAGCCTAACAGACATTAAAAAAATGAATAACTGTGAAGTTTAGGCAATAAGGCACATTGACACAATATCTACTTAGTTGGTGACTGATGTCTGGAGGAACAGTTGTACATAAAATATATTTGGTGGGGAAGATTACTATGACTTTTATTACATAGTCATAAAAACTATGACTTTTTTTTTTTTTTTTTTGCCAGATGGCTTAGAATTGTCGACTATAGTTGCTGAACATATCTGCAGATCTAGAACAAGGTGGACAGAAAACTGGAATTGCCTCTTTCAAATGCTATTATCTTCAAATATTAATTAATACTCCGTACATCCCACTTTCCTCATTTAGGAAAGTTAACAAGAGCAGACAAATTTTTTCAGATGATAAGAGTTACACTTTTGTTTGTGACTTGCTTACTGGACATTTTTAAGACACCCCAAGTAATGCTCAACCATATTTGTTAAATTCTGCAAAAATCAGCATTTTGTTTCAGATTGTATTCAAATTAAATAGAAAGTAGGATGATGAAAACTGGAGAAAACTGTGAACCTTTCTTACAGTGACATAACACTTGGTAAGCTAAGCAAGTATTTTTTTATGAACTTAAAAAATGATAAATCCACACCAAAAACAATATTTTTATCCCGAGGTAAGAGATTGTTTCTGTCTAATAATCTCAAAATATTGCCTTGGTTGTAATTGTTTTCTTGACATAAAAATGATTGTGAATGAGCCAATAAAATTTGTTGCTGAAACGGAAAACATTAAATTAGGCTCTGACTTTCAGTAAAATAGGACCATATGGTACATTTAATTATAAGTTGAGGAGATATCTGAAGTTTTAATTTAAGTATTTTACTTACAACATTAGCTCAACTCTTCTGCCCAGATGTCTAACATCAAGCCACAGTACCACATATAGAAAAACAACGCAAGAGAAAAAAAAACAAGACTGATGAATCATATACTTATTCCGCACATCGAAAAGATGTAAATCTCAAAAAATGCATTAAATGGGTTCGTCTCATAATGAATTCTATTTCTTCCCCCCCCACCCCAATGTACGTTAATTATGTAGCTTGTGCTGTTGTTGCTTTTGCTTTCTTTGTAGTCACATGAATCTATCATGGGATTTGGGATCAGGGCTCTGGGTACAAATGCTTGTTTTGCTACTTCATTTTTTCATTTATTTATTCATTCATTAATCACTCAACATATATTAGTGCCTACCGTGTGCCACGTATCAGTCTAGACACTGGGTACACAATGGTGAGCAGAAAAAGGCAAGATGCCTGTGTTCTTGGAGCTTAGAGTTCAGTTACTAGGACCTAATTAGCCTTTGACAAGTTATTTATCATCTCTGAGCCTGAGTTTCTTTATCTGTAAAAAAGCCTACATCACAGATTTATTGCAAGATTTAAATAGAGCAATCATATATGTAAAGAAAAAGCATTGTGCCTTTTGTAGAACAGATACTAAAAAATGCCAGCTGCATTCCCTAGCCTCCCTCATCCCTCTCCTTGAATGAACAAAGAGATCTTTAATCACAGTAAGCCAGCGTCCTCAGAAAACACTGCTGTACTGTACAGCTTGAGGGTGGCATATACTGTCGCAGATGGATACCTTCTTGCCAGGACAATGGAGATTGATGAGGAGAGGATGGGGAGGCCTGAATACGGGGCTCCATCAGGCAGTTGATGGATCCTAAGATCCGTGCACCTCTCATTTTGTTTGGTTTGAGGCAAGAGGAGCAGGGCCAGGAACAGCTGAGCAAACAAAGTAATCCTGATCATACTTGTGGTAATGGTGACAAACTCAAAGAAATAACATCAATCACTTCAAGCAATGACTGTCTCCTCAGACTGTGTTCACCTGGACTAGAGGAGGAAAATAAATAAGTCTTCCATTCAATACTCTTGAGTAAAAGCTCTTTTCAACAGGGATGGCGTTGTTGTTCTCTTATTACTCACTCTATCTTATCCTCAATATTCACTTTTCTTGTTCTACCTTTACTTTCAGCATCATAAAGCTGACAGAGCATATGGTAAAACCTATTTATTGTGTGGCTTGTCCAGTGAATTATATTTATTCCCAAATTCAGGAAGGTGCTCTAAACAAACACAAGAGGAACCCGCATATCCCTCATTAGATCACCGTTAGGCAGAAACCTTAGCCTTCACTTGAAGACAGTCCACTCTAGTAACTTGAGGAGCATATCACCTCCAAAGAATTTAATCAGGGATGTTGCCCCCAATTGTGGTGAATTATTACTTTATGTTCCTGCTTCCGGTGTTCTAATGCCTGGTGAGAACGTCAGCCTTCTCCTTCTAGCTAGTGGAGAGATGCTCTGGTAAGCCAGAGTGGTTGCTGCTGTTGCCTGCCTAGTACTTTTTGCCTGGTTTAACAACACTAGTACTTTATTATTCACAGCATCATTAATTAATTAATAAGAGAGTTGGTGATGATATTAAGGAAGCTGGAACCATTTCAGTTTAGATCGACACTACTCAAGACACTGGTACAACTGATGTTTGTTCAGAAATAGTAGAGGATGGCAGGGAATCTGGGATAGAATAATAGATGGCTAATTTGGACTCAACTAATTAGAATATCATCACAATTTGGATGGGGAGTAAGTTAGTATTTATCTTTTTACAAGTATAAAAATGATTTCTGAAGCAGTGCCATGAAGCAGTGATTCTCAGTGGGGACAGGGAGCTAGAGCAGAATCTGTTACCCAGAAGCATGCCAGGTTTGAAAAAGTATATTCACTACACTTATTTCTTACATAAGCCAGAAAGAAAATCTGGATAAAACTTCCTGACTGGGAGAGATGGAATATATAGAATATAGAGTAAGAAATCAATGTAGAAGGCATGTAGAGTGGGAACAAAAAGTCAAGAAATACTTTGAAAGTATAAATTAAATGTTTGGAAGAGTATTTAAATTATTCATGAGAGAAAACTATTTTCAAGAACTTTAGCAGTATGTATTATATATTTTTAAAAGTCCTGGTTACCATGGATTTTAATAACTGGTATAGCAAAATCTCCCTTTTTATGTTTTATTACTTTTAAGTCTAGTTGGAGGAAGCACTGTAGTACAGCAGACAGGGTGCTATCGAGATGTACTGGCTTTGTTGCTATGCTGCAGTTAAATTCACTGAACGTTTTTGAGAGCATACTGAGTATGTGTTCTAGGGCTCAGGAGAGCCTTACTTCTTCCTTGAACCTCTTTTCTCATTGTAGGTTCCAGTGACTATTGTTGTGTACCAAGCCACTCCAACACCACTTTGTGGCATAAAACACCATGGCATCCTGCTCTCAGACATGGGTCAGGAGTTTGGACAAAACATAGCCTGTATAACTTGTCTCCGTACCAGAAGTCTCAGCTGGGCAGTCTCAAAGCCTAGGGATGACTTGAACACTGAGGACAGGAATCTTCCAGAGGCATGTTTAGTCATATGTCTGGTTGTTGACACTGGCTGTTGATTGGGCTGTCAGCACAGCTATTAACCAGAACACCTATGTATGGCCTCTCCATATGGCCTCTCTAGGTGGAGCAGTCTGGGTTTTTTTCACAGAATAGCAGCTGAGTTCCAAGAGCGAGCATCCCAAAAGCCAAGTCAAAGTTGGCCATGAAAGATGCATAATATTACTTTAATCACAGTCACACAAGCCTACCTAGATTCTGGATGGTAAAACATGAACCCCATCTCTTTATGGAAGGAATGTGAAAGTCACATTGTAATAGCAGCTGTGAGATGGGAGATGTTGCAAACATCTTTGAAAAATACAGTTAATAAGTTTAATAAATGGTTGGTAAAGAAAAGTTTTGATTTTAAAAATGAAGATCAGAAGATTAGTGGTTTCCAAGCAGCTGTAACATCATAGGAAATAACTGTATTTCTTCAAGAAACACTATGATTCCGTTACTCCCTAACACCCAGGAGGTGACTGGTTTTGTTTGGAGTATGCTTCAATTATCTTTTTGGGTTGGTGGGGCATAAGGTTTTCAAAAACTCTGGTTGATAAAAATACATCTCTTGGTAATTATCTTTCTTAGGAAGAAGTTAGCCTGAGATCAGCATGGGATTTGCATCCTGCCTCTACAACTTATTACCTGAATAACCTTGGACAAATTACTTAACCTTTCTTTGCCTCAGCTTCCCTGCCTATAAAATAGGAGATAATAACAGTAACTACTTAATGGAGTTGTTTTGAGAATAAAAAGGGATCATTCATGTAAAGCAATTAGCACAGTGCCTGGAATATACTAAGCACTCAGTAACGATTGATATTATTATTTAGAAGGATAGCTTAAACTAACTCTAAGTATTTATTTCACTAAGTTCTTAATAAGCATAGTTGTTATTCAGGACAATAAAAGGGATTTTGATAGGAGGTATGTTAGAAGTGATAAAAGGGGTATATGGCAGAGAAACTGGAGGAAAAATGTTTAAAGAGTATTTTTTAAACTGAAGTATAGTTGATTATACTAGTTTCAGATGTATAACATACTGATTCAATACTTTTATAGATTATTCTCCATTTACAGTTATTAGAAAGTATTGGCTGTATTCCCTGTGTCATACAATATATCCTTGTAGCTTATTTAGTTTATACATAGTAGTTTGTACCTCATAATCCCCTACCCCTCTTTTGCCCCTCCCCGCTTAAAGAGTATTTTAATGCAACATTGGTGCTGGTGTGCAGAACTAACAATTTTCCCTCTCTCCACTCAGAATCTTCAATGAAACTTCCATTTCCCATTTATGGGCTGTGTAGTTGCCTGTATCTTGTGGCTTACAATAGAGGTGCTGAGGCTTGCTTCAAATGGAGAGAGAATGAGACAGAGGCAGCCTTGAAAGATCTCATATTCACATTCTGTTTATTCTGTAAGAGTCCTTTCATGGGCTACAGAAGGGGAAAGGGCAGGTGCCCCTCAATCTCCTACCCTTGCCTCAATCAGAGCTATTATTAGGCTTTTCTCTCCTCTTATTTTTATGTTGTACATAAAAGAGCCCTCTCATCTATGAGGACAGACATTATTTGAAAACCACTGGGTCTACAGATTGCTCCAACTATGATAATTTTGAGACCTTGTTTCGTGTGTTCTTGAATATCACGTTTAAAGTTTTAGCTTCAATATCTTGGAGCTGTATGTAGCTTAAAGCGAGGATTTTATAAAAGTCAAGTTTTAGATTATTAACAGTACCATACATTATCAAAACAAAAGTTTACATGAATATGAGAATTTGTCTTCCAATAAAATTTGAGGAGAGAACGAAGAGTATGTGAGAATCAGTTTTTTTTTTTTAAATCAAAACAAGCTCCTCCAAACACACAAACTCATACAAAACTACCACCACCAAAAGATTTAGCCATATCATTACAAGTGCTTTCCATATAAGTTTTTTTTTTTTTTTTTTTTTTTGCTACACTTTGTGCAATGGCTTTGTTCTGTTCCAATTTAGTTAAACAGCAGCTACTTCCTCAAAATTCCCTTCCTTGTGTGATTTCCAGATTGGAACAAGAGAAATTTATGGGAGATTTAGGAAGTGGAAGTGGAGCAGCAGCCAGTTTTACACTGTGCAGGTCAGCGTAGGGTACAGGCCACTGGAGCAACCCACGGATACTGTGGCTGATTTACCAGCTCACATTGATGGTGTAAGGCAGCACCCAGACTCACAGCTAACCAGCTCCTAAACCTCTTCTCCTTTGTTTTTTCTGAGCTCTGGGCCAGATGTGCTCGCACCTGACAGACTACTCACATCATCAAATGTGAAGGCAGTGAGAGACAAGTGGGAGCGGTCCCAGTTGGTCCTTCCTCTCCCTCATTGCCAGCTCAACACCAACTACAAAGGCAACAACCTTACGCAGTTCTTTTAACCAGTTTCCAACAATTGCCCAAGGTCTAATCTTTTTAGTAACTCCATCCCATGACATCACGATGATGTTACTTCTTTGCTTAAAGCCCAACTGATAACACCTAGCTTCATGTTTCTTAGCTATTTATAAGCCACACCTCTACAATCTTTTCTCACTTTCTCTTCTACATATCCCCAACAGCTAAGAAGATTTTATACAGTATATTTTCAGTACATTATATAAAATCAAGAGGCGTTGAGATCCGACTCCTGGCTACTTCCTCACTTGACTTTTTATCTTCTTCCACTCCCAGCCTAAATTCCAAACATACTGATCTCCTCAATGAGCCTCAAACCTCCTTAAATGGCACTCTCTTCCATCTCATGATGTTGGCAATGTGACACTTTCCTCCTGTTATTTACATGGCTGGCTTCCTTTCTCACTTTTCGAATACTTACTTAAATATCACCCCTTACGAGAGAAATTTCCTTCCCTTCCCTTTCTTTCTATGTGGCCCCTCCAAACTTCCCAATGGTGCCTATGCTGCATTGCACCCAAATTCTTATAATACATTTATTTTTTGTTTAGTATATTATTATCCATCTCACTCACTGACATGTACATTTATCATGTCAGAGACCTAACCTTGTCTTATTCTCAATTGTATTCACATTTCCTAACACAATGTCTGAAACACAGCAGCCTTTAATTGGTGAATAACTAAATTAACTAACTAAATTAATGTATTAACATATCAGCCCAGTCATGTATGCACTTGGAATCACTCTATCCCCTTAGAGAATAGAAAACAAGTTTTCAAGTCACCATCCTCTGCCTTTGATAGGTAGTAGCTGTGTAAGTTAGAATTGAACTTGTCAGGAGAGCTATCACAAGTTTCCAGGTTCATGCCCACATTCTAAGTCATGTTAGAGTTTTGACTTTGGAAATTAAATTTAGCAGTTAGGGTATATATCTCTTCTTTCCCCAAAATAGTTGTCTTTGGAATGAGGTTTCTTCTGATGGAGGTGGTAGTTAAAAAAATAAATCTTAATAGTTATAAAAAACGATCATATATCTTGGTTATGATGTATGACCTAGTCCAAAACCGCCTGATAAAATGATACCAGCAGCCACTGCACATGAGAAAATACTAACAACCCTTTATTTCTTCCTGAATATTATTTATAGACATAAGCTTTTAGAGAGGCACTGTGTCTAGTTGGAGATGTAAGAAAATACAACTCATCTCCCTGGGTCCACGTAGAAAATGGAAACGGTACTGTCTGATCAACTGTGCTATTTCTGATGCTCTCCAGAGTCACGTATCTAGAACAGAGCCAATAAAAATGGAAAAAAAAAAAAAAAAAAAAAAGTCACACCTACGCCTACTTAGATCCACTCATTCTCTCTTTTTAAAGTTTTCATGTCTATTTCTATTGTCTATCTGCAAAGAAGCCAACTGCCGTTGGGCATTTGTTTCAAAACAGAAGGAAGAAAAGAGCTAGCTGCTCTGAAAAGGTAAAATATATGTTCCAACTCTCAGTTAGGAACCTTAATTCACTCCTAAACTACCTCATTTCCCTCCATTAAATATCACATCATTGTGTCTTGATATTCTCCTTAATATACTTTACCACATTGATATAAAAAAGTTAAGTAAACCTTAAAAAGGCTCTCTTCCATATGAGAGCATAAATTCTAATAGAGATTCTAGAAAGGAGATGATTATGTTTTTTTCTTATTTACTATTGTGAAACCACAGCCTCATACAGTGCCTTTCACATAACATGTTCAATATGTATTTGTCAAATGAATAAATAAAGTGTGTCCTTAACAAAATATTACCAATATGGTTCCTTTTTACATACATTTTTCCTTTTCCACCTTCATTTCTACATGAAAATGGAGTGGCAAAAAATCAGACACTTGCAAAGTCTTGAGAACATCAGCACAGATGTTAGAAGACCCTCTGCTAACACATAACACCATTACATACATGTAGCTATAATAGTGGTAACAGTCATCTCTAAATCTGAGAAAACAGACTTAAATACTTGATAATATGCTTAGCCAACAAAGTGGCTGTGCATCAATTTTCTTTTTTAACACTAAGAACATCAAAGAGGCTTAATTCTTCATATCATGGCTCTTTCTCCATTGAAGGTGAAAAACCACATCAATTCTTCAACAGAACAATTTCCCTTAACTTTTCCCTTAACTTTCCCTTAACTGAAATTATCTTACATGTTTTCTCTGACCTCTTTTTTAAACTTTCAGCCTTGAAACTAAGTAGCATGCCTGGTAGACCTAGTCAGAAAGGAGGTGAAGAAGTGGGACAAGTCAGGATATGGCAATTAATCATACCAGTAATTAATCATACCACCTAGGGCACTGCTTCCAAATTTGGCTAAAGATAAGAATCACCTGGAGCATTTAATAGGAAAAAAAAAAAAATACTGGCTGCACTTGAGACCTACTGAATATGAATTGCTAGGGGTAATCTATATATTTGATATATACCCCTTAAGGATTCTCATTGCCAGCCAAGCGGGGAAGAAGGACTGCTCAAGGTAGCTTAGGCTTGGGGATAAACCCAGGTAGAGGTTATAGGAAGTTGTTTAATAAATAATGAAGGACACAGCACACAGAGTACAGATAATTAAGGTAGGCACATCTGCTACACCAAGAAGCCAAAAAGAGACAAAACATGTTTCCCAGCAAGTTACCATGATATAGTGACAATAATTGTGGCATAAGGATATAAGAGTTCTAGTCAGATAAACTAGCTCATTTTTCTTAACAAGAATTTATAATCTTGCATTTCTTGCTGTCCAATACCTGCAAATAGTCATTCTATAGATATTTACGGTTTTAAAATTTGCTTATAGTGATGTGATGAGTTTGAATCACCTCCTCTGTCAAAGCCAGACAAAATCTATAAGCTAGATCTTGGCCTCTGAGATGTTCACCAGCAGGTTGCAGGGGTGGTGTTGAATGGAGGAATTTTAGTCCTATGGCTAAACTGGTAGATACAAGGACTGGACATAGTTCTCAGAAAACAAAAATAAAAGCAAACAAACCAAAAAAGCCAAAACCCAAACAAATGTTTTGTTTTTTCTAAGCAAGTTAGCAAAACTATGACTCATGAATCAGAGAAATATCAAAAATGACCTAGTTTTTAGAGATCAGTTATGGGGCAGGGTTTAGACTCAGGAATGAGACCAAAACCCAATTATCTGCATGCGAACATGCTGAGTTACCAGCATATTATGATTGATTGCGAGTCATTCATGTATTTAGCTGGAGGTTCTTTAATTGCCTGTAAGCACAGGGATGGTGCTAAGGCCTGGCGTGACATTGTTTCCACAGGTGAGTATCAAGTGGCATTAGTGCTCAGTGATCAAGGAGGCATGGCCATGGAAATGTATAGGAGATGTGTTTTTTTGATGACACCAGGTAGTCTGATTTTATTAAGAGAGAGAGATTTGAATAATAAACTGATCGTTGTAGTGACAGACAACCGTTTTGCTGAACTGGAATTTACAATAAAAAGTGGTCAAGGAGAATTCCCCTGCTCCTCCACATCAAAGATTCACTCAAGTAAAGAAGTAAATTCATTCAAGTAATTAACATAGCGCTTATTAATTACAGACTTCAAAAAGCTTTTATTTTCAAAGTTTAGAAGCACCACTGATGACCTTAACATGTCTTATTATGCACATCTTTACCTTCACTGGGGAAGAACAAATTTTAACTCTGATCTGCTAGCTGAAGGTATTAAATAAACGAGCATTTTAAACGGATGGTTCCTAGGCCACTTTTTTTTTTCTTTGAGTGTGTGACAGGAACAACAACAACAACAAAAATAACAGGAGTTTTCAAAAACTCCTTTGCTCTTCCTGGTAAAAGATTATTTGCAGGATTCTCTGTATCATATCCTGTCTACTCTAGGCCTTAACTGTGCACACCAGGAAGGAACGAGGGCTGAAAAAGGGAAACAGACCAGGGGTGAGATCACATTTGCAATAGTAGTAGGTAACTTGTGGCAGAAAATTGAGGGTAAGAGAAAGGAGGAGGAAGAAAGTGGATATTATTAAAAGGAGCTGACACTTTTTGAGCAACTACCATTTACCTGGCATGCTTGTAAATACTGTACAGGTATCAGTTCTTTTACTTTCAAGACAAGCCTAAAGGTAGGGTACGAGGCAATATTAGTTACACCCAATATTCTATTCCCCCCTTCTTTCTCATTAAGAGTGCTTCAGTTCTGTTTGGGGTGCAATATTCCAGTGAAAATTACTCACTGTACAAGCTTCCCTTGCAGCAGTTCTGGACAATGAGGTGTAAATGAACATCAGCTGGGGACTTTGGGGAGAGCTTTTACATTAGATACCAGTGTAACTCCTTCCTTCTTCTTTCCTTCTCTTGCCTTAAATACAGACATGATGGCTGAAGATGCAATAACCATCTTGTGAAGATGAGAGAATGGCCCAGAAAATTACAAAGCACAGACCCTGACATTGTTGAGTTCCCAAACCAAGGCCAACCACCATCTATTATCACACTTCTTGTATGAGAAAAAGATAAGCAGACTTGTATAAGCAATGGATTACCTTTTCTTGAAGCTGAGCTCATTGTTAAATACTACTGGTAGCCTTCCTCACTACACAGCTGAGAAAACTGTGTGACAGTCAATTTAAATAATTTGCCCAAGTTCACACAGGTAGAAAGCAGAGATAGGATTGATGAGGGGGCTTATCTGGGCTGACTTGAAGAGATGGATTTTAGAGCTTGCACTGGGTGAGAAAAGTGTTTGGAGAGCATCTCTAGAGATTATGTGAGATACTGAGAGTGATATTGTAGGGAAATAAGATTTTTAAGAAATTTTGCTTTCTCTTGTAAACATGTTTTCCCTTTGGCATTTCTTTCAGAGAGAGTGGGGTATGGATTTAGATAGCCTTTATTTACTTGGTTGTTGGACTATGGCTCATATTTTAATGACATAATACATGAAAAAGAACATAGTGCATGGCTGGCATGTATAAAACATTCAGTAAAATTAGTTGTTACTAATATAATAATGATAATCATGAAAATACTGTGCAGTCTTCAAGCAAACCAAACTGGCTGTCTGTGGGTTAAACAAAGTCCTCTGCTAGAGTGCATTTGTATGGAAATCTTTTATTGACTAGTAACAGGAACAAAGATTCAGGTGAAAAACAACACTGCATGTGTAAACACACAACACACACACACAAACACACACACACACACACACACACACAGAGTCCATATTTGTTATTCAGTCAGTTGACTGGGTTTAAGTTTAAGAAACTAAATAACTTGGAAGTATCTTCATTTCAAAATTTCACACAAGATCGTATGATTATAATGCCATATTTAATGATACATATTACCTTGGTAGAATCTAAAGCACTGATGATTCAACAAGTATTTACTGAATGCCTATACGTATAAAATCTTATGGATAGAAGCTAGATGAATTAGACAGTATTTCTTCCCTGAAGAATCTCTGAGCCAAGTAGGAGATAGTATGTGTTATAGTATGTTCATACCATATGTTTTACTTTTATATAAGATTCAGATCTGTTTAGTTTTAATATCAGGAAGATTTAAATAAAGATATAATTGATGCATTATGGGAATTCAGAAAACTGAGTGATCAACTATGCTCAGGGGTAGTGAAAGTTCTTAGAGAGGTGTTCTCTTTTGAGCTGGAGGTTGAAGGGTATATTATGCACAAATTGATGTTAACAGAGAAAAGATAGGCATGAAACGCAGAGTATATTGTACAAACAAGAGATGGAGAATGCTTAGCAAGTGTTCATTGTTTGTTGAAGCTAAATTGTAGAATGTTTGGAAAGATGCACTAGTTTATACTCTTGGGAAAGTTAAGAAGTAGAGTCTTACTTTAGTATAAAATTAGGATTCTTTTGGCAGTTGAGGAATATGATCACATTCATCTTTTAGGAAAAACTAACAAACAAACCTGAGGCAGCAAATGTGAGGAGTTGACCAGCTGACAGATGAGATGTGGGAACAATAACCACCATGTTTGTTTAAACAAATGGTTTTCTTAGAGCTGTTTACATGCCTAAATGTTATAGAGGGCTACTATGGAGTCCGTTTTTACCCATGAGAAAACTGTGGCACAGAGTGTTTCAATTACTTCCCCTACATCACATAGGTAGTAAGCAGAAATAAGATAGAGGAGATAAAACAGTAAGTATCTTTGAGATGATTAGGGTTATAACTAGTACAATATCAGTGGGACTAATCTAAGAAAGCTGAAGGAAGTTTTGGAAAATTTTGTAGGAATTGACAGGACTTGCAAAGAAAATCCAACCTGACCTGGAGGTTTACATTCTTGCTGAATGCAAACTTGGTGAATACAGGAGAAAATGCATTTTTCTCGGGGCGGGGGGCATCCATTGGTAATGTTTGGACTCAGGTGAAAGGTCACCGTAATACAGAAATGACCAGTGTGGAGGTAAAAGCCAGTGAAGAGGTATGAGCTCAAGTGTGGAACAAGAGATGCAGAATGGAGGAAGGAACCCAGGAAATGGAGAACCGGGGACATCTGGGAATGTTTATATATAAAGGGATAGGTGAAAGAAGATCCTTAAATATGTTATTGGGTGAATTACTGCTTCCCTTTTTCTATGACATCTCATGCATGATGAAGTAGATTAAACATGGATGTTTTTGTTAAGACAGAAAATCATCATGCATAATCATTCAGATTCTTGATTCAGGTATTTTTCTGATTATTTTGTCACACATGCACACTTCTAAATTAGCTCTCAAAGTATTTCATCTGAAAATGACCCAATTTTCCAGTGAAAATTGTGGTCTGATTTCCAGGAGAATATTGGCTAAAAATGAGGAAACATCACCTGAATAAAATGAAGATACATTTGCAATAAACCCCATTTGCTTAAGAAAAAAAAAGAAAAAGAAAGAAGCCGCATTTGTTCTATACATTCATCAGAGTGTGTCATGATGGGAATATCAACAAGAGGAAGCAGGTGTTTTGTCCTAATACACCTAACAGTCTGTCAGGGTCACCGTGACTGAAAACAAAACCACGCAGAAGAGGCCTATCCCTCCCTCCCCCATTTCCCCCTTAAAAATAATTCTTGGAGATTGTTGAAGGAACTAAAGCCACCTCTTCCATTTCTATACCGGGCACAGAGAATTTCTCCTGGCCTGGCTTTGAATACTTAATTTCTGGACACATCTGTTCCTCTTCAGGAGTTAACTTTTAAAAGTAACCTTTCACAAGACGAAAGGGAGGCGTGAAACATTTTTATTTTCTTGAAGAATCTCATTTCTCTTATCTCAGTAGACAATTGCACCTGGGAGCTGTCTGGTTCACATTAAATGTGAGATACTTATCTCATTTAAAAAATAAGAAACAGGGAAAACAAGGTGTTTTGTAAGCAGACACACAACTTAAGCAGATTATCTTTTAATTTGGGCCAATCAGTTGACAAGGAGAGTATAAGGTTCATGTTGTTTTCTTAAAAAATTCTCTACCTAACTATCTACTCCCCAAACATCGTAAATCCCAAACTCATTTTCCAAGTCTAACTTTCATGTTTACCACCTTGCTTTCCAACATTTGTACTGTCTCACTTAAAAAGCAGGAGGAATAATTGCAAACATAATTATGTAATGAAGGGACCCTTTGTGTGGAGTGTAGTTAATTACAGCTGCCCAGTTATACCCCTAAAGGCAATCCCTGATATTCTCTCTGCCCTCTGTCCTTTAAAGGCATTATTGAAAATTATTGCAACATATTGATTTTCATATAATTAGTAGTTTCAAATCAGACGATACACCAGATCATAATGAATTTGATTTGCAATTTACCCTTCCCCACCATTTGTGATTTAAGAATATGGGGAACTCCTGGGACAATAATATGCATTGTTTTCACATTAGTCATCCCACATAAATCTTACAGGGTCTACAAGACAAAGAGGGGATTACTGACTTCTAAGCTTTACCAGGAAATGTCTGTGGTGGGCCAGATTAGCAGTCATAAAAGTATTGCCTCTTAGGGTTTTTGCTTGTCTGCCTAACAGGAAGTATTGAATAATAGCATTTTTTATTTTAACGTCTTTATTAGAGTAGAATTGCTTTAAAATGGTGTGTTAGATTCTGCTGTATAACAAAGTGAATCAGCCATACATATACATATGTCTCCATTTCTCCTCTCTCCCACCTTCCCTATCCCACCCCTCTAGGTGGTCACAAAGCACAGAGCTGATCTCCCTGTGCTATGCAGCTGCTTCCCACTAGCTATCTATTTTATATTTGGTAGTGTATCTATGTCCACGCCACTCTCTCACTTTGTCCCAGCTTATCCTTCCCCCTCCCCATGTCCTCAAGTCCATTCTCTAGTAGGTCTGTGTCTTTATTCCCATCTTGCGCCTAGGTTCTTCATGATTTTTTTTTTTTTAATTCCATATATATGTGTTAGCATACGGTATTTGTTTTTCTCTTTCTGACTTACTTCACTCTGTAGGATAAACTCGAGGTCAATCCACCTCACTACAAATAACTCAATTTCATTTCTTTTTATGGCTGAGTAATATTCCATTGTATACATGTGCCACATCTTCTTTATCCATTCATCTGTTGATGGACACTTAGGTTGCTTCCATGTCCTTGGCTATTGTAAATAGTGCTGCGATGAACATTGTGGACTCTTCTTGAAATATGCTTTTATTTCAAGGGATATGCCCAGTAGTGGGATTGCTGGCTATATGCCCAGTAGTGGGATTGCTCAGGGTATATGCCCAGTAGTGGGATTGCTGGGTCATATGGTAGCTCTATTTTTAGTTTTTTAAGGAACCTCCGTACTGTTCTCCATAGTGGCTGTATCAATTTACATTCCCACCAACAGTGCAAGAAGGTACCCTCTTCTCCACACCCTCTCCAGCATTTATTGTTTGCAGATTTTTTGATGATGGCCATTCTGACTGGTGTGAGGTGATATCTCATTGTAGTTTTGATTTGCATTTCTCTACTGATTAGTGATGTTGAGCATCCTTTCATGTATTTGTTGACAATCTTTATATCTTCTTTGGAGAAATGTCTATTTAGGTCTTCTGCCCATTTTTGGATTGGGTTTCTTGTTTTTTTGATATTCAGCTGCAATGAGCTGCTAGTATATTTTGGAGATTAATCCTTTGTCAGTTGCTTCACTTGCAAATATTTTCTCCCATTCTGAGGGTTGTCTTTTCATCTTGCTTATGGTTTCCTTTGCTGTGAAAAGGCTTTTAAGTTTCATTTGGTGCCATTTGTTTATTTTTGTTTTTATTTCCATTTCCCTAGGAGGTGGGTCACAAAGGTTCTTGCTGTGATTTATGTCAAAGAGTGTTCTGCCTAAGTTTTCCTCTAAGAGTTTTATAGTCTCTGGCCTTACATTTAGGTCGTTATTCCATTTTGAGTTTATTTTTGTGTATGGTGTTAGGGAGTGTTCTAATTTCATTCTTTTAAATGTAGCTGTCCAGTTTTCCCAGTATCACTTATTGAAGAGGCTGTCTTTTCTCCATTGTATGTTCTGGCCTCCTTTATCAAAGATAAGGTGACCATATGTGCGTGGGTTTATCTCTCGGCTTTCTATCCTGTTCCATTGATCTATATTTCTGTTTTTGTTCCAGTACCATACTGAGTTGATTACTGTAGTTTTGTAGTATAGCATGAATTCAGAAGCCTGATACCTCCAGCTCCGTGTTTCTTTCTCAATATTGCTTTGTTTCTTCCCGGTCTTTTGTGTTTTCATACAAATTGTGAAATTTTTTGTTCTAGTTCTGTGAAAAATGCCAGTGGTAGTTTGATAGGGATTGCTTGAATCTGTAGATTGCTTTGGGTAGTATAGTTGTTTTCACAATGTTGATTCTTCCCATTCAAGAACATGGTATATGTCTCCATCTGTTTGTATCATCTTTAATTTCTTTCATCAGTGTCTTACAGTTTTCTGCATACAGGTCTTTTGTCTCCTTAGGTAGGCTTATTCCTAGGTATTTTATTCTTTTTGTTGCAATGGTAAATGGGAGTGTTTCCTTAATTTCTCTTTCATATTTTTCATCATTAGTGTATACGAATGCAAGAGATTTCTGTGCATTAATTTTGTATCCTGCTACTTCAACAAATTCATTGATTAGCTCTAGTAGTTTTCTGTAGCATCTTTAGGATTCTCTATGCATAGTATCATGTCATCTGCAAACAGTGACAGTTTTACTTCTTCTTTTCTGATTTGGATTCCTTTTATTTGTTTTTTTTTCTCTGATTGCTGTGGCTAAAACTTCCAAAAGTATGTTGAGTAATACAGTGGTGAGAGTGGGCAAGCTTGTCTTTTTCCTGATCTTAGTGGAAATGGTTTCAGTTTTTCACCATTGAGAATGATGCTGGCTGTGAGTTTCTCATATATGGCTTTTATTATGTTGAGGTAAGTTCCCTCTATGCCTACTTTCTGGAGAGTTTTTATCATAAATGGGTGTTGAATTTTCTCAAAAACTTTTTCTGCAGCTATTGAGATGATCATATAGTTTTTATCCTTCAGATTGTTTATATGGTTTATCACATTGATTGATTTGCATATATTGAAGAATACTTGCATTCCTAGGATAAACCCCACTCGATCATGGTGTATGATCCTTTGAATGTGCTGTTGGATTCTGTTTGCTAGTATTTTGTTGAGGATTTTTTGCATCTATGTTGATCCATGATATTGGTCTGTAGACTTCTTTCTTTGTGACATCTTTGTCAGGTTTTGGCATCAGGGGGATGGTGGCCTTGTAGAATGAGTTTGGAAGTGTTCCTCCCTCTGCTATATTTTGGAAGAGTTTGAGAAGGATAGGTGTTAGCTCGTCTCTAAATGTTTGATTGAATTCACCTGTGAAGTCATCTGGTCCTGGGCTTTTGTTTGTTGGAAGATTTTTATTCACAGTTTCAATTTCAGTGCTTGTGATTGGTCTGTTTATATTTTCTATTTCTTCCAGGTTCAGTCTCAGAAGGTTGTGGTTGACTAAGAATTTGTTCATTTCTTCCAAGTTGTCCATTTTATTGGCCTATAGTAGCTTATGGTAATCTCTCATGATCCTTTGTATTTCTGCAGTGCCAGTTACTTTTCCTTTTTGATTTCTAATTCTCTTGATTTGAGACTTCTCCTTTTTTTTCTTGATGAGTCTAGCTAATGGTTTATCAATTATGTTTATCTTCTCAAAGAGCCAGGTTTTAGTTTTATTGATCTTTGCTATCATTTCCTTCATTTCTTTTTCATTTATTTCTGATCAGATCTTTATAATTTCTTTCCTTCTGCTAACTTTGGGTTTTTTTTTTTTTGTTCTTTCTCTAATTGCTTTAGATGTAAGGTTAGGTTGTTTATTTGAGATGTGTCTTGTTTCTTGAGGTAGTATTGTATTGTTATAAACTTCTCTCTTAGAACTTTTGCATTTTGTTGTAACCCATAGGTTTTGGGTCGTCTTGCTTTCATTGTCATTTGTTTCTGGGTATTTTTTGATTTCCTCTAGATTTCTTCAGTGATCTCTTGATTATTTAGTAGCGTATTGTCTAGCTTCCAGGTGTTCGTAGTTTTTACAGTTTTCTTCCTGTAATTGATATCTAGTCTCATAGCCTTGTGGTCGGAAAAGATGCTTGATATGATTTCAATTTTCTTAAATTTACCAGGGCTTGATTTGTGACCCAACATATGATCTATCTTGTAGAATATTCCATGAGCACTTGAGAAGAAAGTATATTCTGGTTTTTTTGGATGGAATGTCCTATAAATATCAATTAAGTCCATCTTGTCTAATGTGTCATTTAAAGCTTTTGTTTCCAACTGCTGAACAATCGACGACAGGAAGACACTGGAACTCACCAAAAAAGGTACCCCATATCCAAAAACAAAGGCAAAACTACAATGAGACGGTGGAGGGGCGCAATCACAATAAAATCAAATCCCATAACTGCTGGGTGGATGACTCTCAAACTGAAGAACAGTTATACCACAGAAGTGCACTCACTGGAGTGAAGGTTCTGTGCCCCACGTCAGGCTTCACAACCTCAGGATCTGGCAATGGGAGGAGGAATTAGTAGAAAATCAGACTTTGAAGGCTAGCAGGATTTGATTGCAGGACTTTAACAGGACTGGGGGAAACAGAGACTCCACTCTTGGAGGGCACACACAAAGTAGTGTGCACATCGGGACCCAGGGGAAGGAGCAGTGACCCCATAGGAGACTGAACCAGACCTACCTGCTAGTGTTGGAGGGTCTCCTGCAGAGGTGGGGGGTGGCTGTGTCTCACCATGAGGACAAAGACAATGGCAGCAGAAGTTCTAGAAAGTACGCCATGGCATGAACCCTCACAGAGTCTGCCATTAGCCCCAGCAGAGAGCCTGGGTAGGCTCCACTGTTGGATCACCTCAGGCCAAACAACCAACAAGGAGGGAACCCAGCCTCACCCATCAGCAGACAAGTAGATTAAAGTTTTACTGAGCTCTGCCCACCAGAGCAACAGCCAGCTCTACCCAACACCAGTCCCTCCCATCAGGAAACTTGCTCAAGCATCTTAGATAGCCTCATCCACCAGAGGGCAGAGGCTGGAAGCAAGAAGAACTATAATCCTGCAGCCTGTGGAACAAAAAACACATTCACAGAAAGACAGACAAGATGAAAAGGCAGAGGCCTATGTACCAGATGAAGGAACATCAAACCTCAGAAAAACAACTAAATGAAGTAGAGATAGGCAACCTTCCAGAAAAAGAATTCAGAATAATGATAGTGAAGATGATCCAGGACCTTGGAAAAAGAATGGAGGCAAAGATCAAGAAGATGCAAGGAGTGTTTAACAAAGACCGAGAAGAATTAAAGAACAAACAAACAGAGATGAACAATACAATAACTGAAATGAAAAATAGACAAGAAGGAATCAATAGCAGAATAACTGAGGCGGAAGAATGGATAAGTGACCTGGAAAACAGAACGGTGGAATTCACTGCTGCAGAACAGAATAAAGAAAAAAAGAATGAAAAGAAATAAAGACAGCCTAAGAGACCTCTGGGACAACATTAAATGCATCAACATTCGCATTATAGGGGTTCCAGAAGGAGAAGAGAGAGAGAAAGGACCAGAGAAAATATTTGAAGAGATTATAGTCAAAAACTTTCCTAACATGGGAAAGGAAAGAGCCACCCAAGTCCAGGAAGTGCAGGGAGTCCCATACAGGATAAACACAAGGAGAAACATGCTCAGACAGATAGTAATAAAATTGGCAAAAATTAAAGACAAGGAAAAATTATTGAGAGCAGCAAGGGAAAAATGACAAATAACATGCAAGGGAAGTCTCATAAGGGTAACAGCTGATTTCTCAGCAGAAACTCTACAAGCCAGAAGGGAGTGCCATGACATACTTAAAGTGATGAAAGGGAAGAACCTACAACCAAGATTACTCTACCTGGCAAGGATCTCATTCAGATTCAATGCAGAAATCAAAACCTTTACAGACAAGGAAAAGATAAGAGAATTCAGCACCACCAAACCAGCTCTACAACAAATGCTAAAGGAAATTCTCTAAGTGGGAAACACAAGAGAAGAAAAGGACCTACAAAAACAAACCCAAAACAATTGAGAAAATGGTCATAGGAACATACATATCAATAATTACCTTAAATGTGAATGGACTAAATGTTCCAACCAACAGACACAGGCTTCCTGAATGGATAAAAAAACAAGACCCATCTATATGCTGTCTATAAGAGACCCATTTCAGACCTAGGGACACATACAGACTGAAAGTGAGGGGATGGAAAAAGATATTCCATGCAAATGGAAATCAAAAGAAAGCTGGAGTAGCAATACCAGTATCAGATAAAATAGACTTTAAAATAAAGAATGTTACAAGAGACAAGGAAGGACACTACATAATGATCAAGGGATCAATCCAAGAAGAAGATATAACAATTATAAATACATATGCACCCAACATAGGAGCACCTCAATACATAAGGCAACAGCTAACAGCTAAAAAAGAGGAAATCGACGGTAACACAGTAATAGTGGGGGACTTTAACACCTCACTTACACCAATGAACAGATCATCCAAAAAGAAAATAAATAAGGAAAAAGAAGCTTTAAATGACACAATAGACCAGATAGATTTAATTGATATTTATAGGACATTTCATCCAAAACCAGCAGATTACACTTTCTTCTCAAGTGCACACGGAACATTCTCCAGGATACGTCACATCTTGGGTCACAAAACAAGCCTTGGTAAATTTAAGAAAATTAAAATCATATCAAGCATCTTTTCTGACCACAAAACTATGAGACCAGAAATCAATTACAGGGGGGAAAAATGTAAAAACCACAAACACATGGAGGCCAAACAATACGTTACTAAATAACCAAGACATCACTGAAGAAATCAAAGAGGAAATCAAAAAACACCTAGAGACAAATGACAATGAAAACATGACAATCCAAAACCTATGGGATGCAGCAAAAGCAGTTCTAAGAGGGATGTTTATAGCTATACAAGCCTACCTCAAGAAACAAAAAATTCTCAAATAAAAAATCTAACGTTACACCTAAATGAATTAGAGAAAGAAGAACAAACAAAACCCAAAGTTAGTAGAGGGAAAGAAATCATAAAGATCAGAGCAGAAGCAAATGAAATAGAAACAAAGAAAGCAGTAGCAAAGATCAATAAAACTAAAAGCTGGTTGTTAGAGAAGATAAACAAAATTGATAAACCATTAGCCAGACTCGTCAAGAAAAAGAGGGAGAGGACTCAAATCAATAAAATTTGAAATGAAAAAGAAGTTACAACAGTCACCGCAGAAATACAAAGCATCCTAAGAGACTACTACAAGCAACTCTATGCCAAAAAAATGGACAGCCTGGAAGAAATGGACAAATTCTTAGAAAGGTATAACATTCCAAGACTGAAACAGGAAGAAATAGAAAATATGAGCAGACCAATCACAAGTAATGAAATTGAAACTGTGATTAAAAATCTTCCAAAAAACAAAAGCCCAGGACCAGATGACTTCACAGGTGAATTCTATCAAACATTTAAGGAAGAGCTAACACCCATCCTTCCCAAATTCTTCCAAAAAATTGCAGAGGAAGGAACACTCCAAAACTCATTTTATGAGGCCACCATCACCCTGATACCAAAACCAGACAAAGATACTACAAAAATAAAATTACACACCAATATCACTCATGAATATAGATGCAAAAATCCTCAACAAAATACTAGCAAACAGAATCCAACAACACATTAAAAGGATCATACACCATGATCAAGTGGGATTTATCCAGGGATACAAGGATTCTTCAGTATAAGCAAATCAATCAATGTGATACAATATATTAAAAAATTGAAGAAGAAAAACCATATGATCATATCAGAAGATGCAGAAAAAAAGTTTTGACAAAATTCAGTACTGATTTATGATAAAAACTCTCCAGAAAGTGGGCATAGAGGGAACCTACCTCAACATAATAAAGGTCATATACGACAAGCCCACAGCAAATATCATTCTCAATTGAGAAAAACTGAAAGCATTTCCTCTAAGATCAGGAACAAGACAAGGATGTCCACTCTCACCACTATTCAACATAGTTTTGGAAGTCCTAGCCACGGCAATCAGAGAAGAAAAAGAAATAAAAGGAATCCAAATTGGAAAACAAGAACTAAAACAGTCACTGTTTGCAGATGATATGATAGTACACATAGAGAATCCTAAAGATGCCACCAGAAAACTATTAGAGCTAATCAATGAAATTCGTAAAGTTGCAGGGTACAATATTAATGCAAAGAAATCTCTTTCATTCCTATACACTAATGATTAAAAATCTGAAAGAGAAGTTAAGGAAACATTCCCATTTACCATTGCAACAAAAAGAATAAAATACCTAGGAATAAACCTACCTAGGGAGACAAAAGATCTGTATGCAGAAAACTATAAAACACTGTTGAAAGAAATAAAAGATGATACAAACAGATGGAGAGATATACCATGTTCTTGGATTGGAAGAATCAATATTGTTAAAATGACTATACTACCCAAAGAAATCTATAGATTCAATGCAATCCCTATAAAATTACCAATGACATTTTTTTACAGAATTAGAAGAAAAAAATCTTAAAATTTGTATGGAGACACAAAAGACCCCGAAAAGCCAAAGCGGTCTTGAAGGAAAAAAATGGAGCTGGAGGAATCAGACTCCCTGACTTCAGACTATACTACAAAGCTACAGTAATCAAGACAATATGGCACTGGCACAAAAAACAGAAATATAGATCAATGGAACAGGATAGAAAGCCCAGAGATAAACCCACGCACCTTTGGTCAATGAATCTATGACAAAGGAAGCAAGGATATACAATGGAGAAAAGAGAGTTTCTTCAATAAGTGGTGCTGGGAAAACTGGACAGCTACATGTAAAAGAATGAAATTAGAACACTCCCTAACACCACACACAAAAATAAACTCAAAATGGATTAGAGACCTAAATGTAAAACTGGACACTATAAAACTCTTAGAGGAAAACATAAGAAGAACACTCTGACATAAATCACAGCAAGATCTTTTTTGCTCCACCTCCTAGAGTAATGGAAATAAAACCAAAAATAAACAAATGGACCTAATGTAAGTTAAAAGCTTTTGCAAAGCAAAGGAAACTACAAGCAAGATGAAAAGGCACCCCTCAGAATGGGAGAAAATATTTGCAAACAAATCAATGGACAAAGGATTAATCTCCAAAATATACAAGCAGCTCATTGCAGCTCAATATCAAAAAAAACAAGCAACCCAATCCAAAAATGGGCAGAAGACCTAAACAGACACTTCTCCAAAGAAGATATAAAGATTGTCAACAAATACATGAAAGGATGTTCAACATCACTAATCAGTAGAGAAATGCAAATCGAAACTATAAATCCCCCTTTATATAAATTGAATAAAGGGGATGAAGAGAAAGTTCTTCCTTTGAATAGGATGCCAACTAATAAATGTATTTAGAAGGAATAACAGAATTAGAAAATCACTGTGTGACAACTACCATGATAAAATCAATTCAGGGAAGAACTGCCAATAGATGCTAAAACCAGGGGGTAAAATTGGTATGAGCAATGGGATTTTACATAATCTTAAAGTTTCTGTGAAAGCAGAAACCCTGTATATCTTGTACACTTCTATCTGGGCTCAATAAATACCTGTTAAACTTAAATAGATCTGTGAATGGCGAGATAAATAGTACTTCCTCATGAAATGCTCAAGGATCAAACGACTTGACAGTAGGTGAATCCGTACTTAGAATGTTTTTGTTCTTATTTAGGTAGCAAAAAGCAATCCTTAGTCTATGGCTGCCCTCATGAGGGAGACAATACTGATCGTGATTTGCACAATGGCTAAGGACACAGATCCTGAAGAGAGGCTGCCTGGGTTAGAATCCTGGTTGTGAACTTCAGTGATGTGTAAGTCTAGACAGGAAAATTCATTTCCAAGCCTTGGGGTCTTTATATGTGAAATGGGATGATAAAAGTACTAACAGCCAGGGCTCTGGGTGGTTGTAAATAACATAAATATGACTGCAGTGAAAGAGTTGGAAGAACACAGAAGAATTCACCTCTGCTGTTTTTAAGACATATGTAATATGTACAACACACACACACACACACACACACACAGAGGATGGTGAATTCTCATGATCCAGGAAACTGTAATGGGGCAATCATGAACAAGAAGGAAAAAGAAATACTAGACAAATGTTCATTCATTGCTTATTATTTATCCATTATTTGTTGAGTGCTCACTATATGCCAAGCACTGTTCTAAGCAGAGGGGATACATCAGTGAAACAAAATATTTAAACAGAGTTGGCCTGAACCTATAGTGTGTGTAGAAATCATGACCTCCTGCTCTGATAGTATGCATAGAAATCACTCACAGAGGTCCTGATCCTGTTGTCTGGACCGGGCTCAGGAAGACACATGTTTAATAAACACTTCTAGGTGCTTAGAGCTATTAGGACTTCTAACAGACACTAACAGACATTACTAGTAATATTAAAAATGTATCTGCCATTATCTCATTTATTCCTTACCATAACCCGATGAATCACGTACTATTATTACATTGTATGGTGAGTAACCTGAGACTTGGAGAAATCCATGTTTTGCTCTTGGTCATCTAGCCAGCAAGAGGCAGATTTAGGATGCTAACCCAGTTCTGTCCAACAGTGAACCCAGCTCTGTGCTAGCCTGCCACCTTAATTTCAGGAGGCAAAGCCACGGACTTGGGAATTCCTCACAGCAGATAGAGCAGTGCTTTGGCAGCAGTGAACAGCCTCAGAATGGCTGAGGCTCAGTGCCAATCTTTATTCCACGGGTGTAGTCCCGTGCTGACTCCTGGTTAGTGAGTGTGCTCAGTGGAGGTTCATGAACACATAAGTCACTGATGGAAACTCGAAAATAGTGTACCAAAAAAGATTATTAAGTGACGAATGTTAGCTATGGGAAAAAAAGAAGTAAAAGCAAAAAATTTTATCTGAACACTAGATGCCACGAAGAGATTTTAATCCTATGTAAACACTTACACAATGCTCATCTTTAATCCATTATGGTGTGGTAAAGAGAAAAACTGAAAGAAATTGAGGGTCCACTACTACCCCTTGTTATGGTGTATGCAATGTAAAATTGTAACCCTGACTGCGCAAACCATGGTAAAACCTTACTGTGTTCATGCCAAGTAGATTACTATATGCAGTTCTTTCCTGTCACAGGCCTTCTTGTTACCAGAAAACAGAGCATGGCTCTAAGCTGTATGGGTGAGGAACACATGAGGCTGAAACTCATTATTTTTGGTCTCTTTCTTTTCCTTTAAACCAAACTCCACACAAATATATGTCCCTCTTGGCCTCTCTCCCAGTCCCCTTTAGTCAAAGAGCCATCACTTTTTACCTTCTAATGAACAGGGGGACTTGTCTTCAGAGAAATTCAAGAAGCTCTTAAGTTGGTCGGTTTTGCACTTCAGTCATGATAGCCACAAGCTAAAAATGTGTACAGACTGCAGAAACAGACTCTAGATGAAGTTACTGGAGTTAATAGTGAGGATGCCATTCACACTCAAACCTCATTGCCAAGCCCTTTTTCTAAAATACATTTTGATGGTAAGGAGTCTGCTTTGAAAGCCTTAGGAAGGATGCAGGGAGTGAAGTTTGGCATTAACTCCAAGACATTATTTCTTAAACACCAGAATCACCTGTAGTATGTGTTAAAAGTGAAAATTCTTAGGTTCCTCCAGACAAATGAACCATGATTTCTGCATTTTTAATGCATACTCAAATTTGAGCTCCCCTGCACTGACAGTTGATGCATATTATTAACACTGCTTTTTGTGAACAGTGTAAGGCAGCCATCAGGATGCCATGTTTTGCTTTTCTGTTAGACTATTCATTAAAACAACAAAAACAGCAACAGAAGTTGTCAGATTTTTTTCCATTGCATACTATAGGCCAGATAGGTATATGCTAAGTGCTGTATGTTCCTCTGAATTCTTACGACACTATAGCCAATTTTTTTTTCTCATTTACAGGCAAGAAAACTAACACCGAGAAGAGTTGTAGGACCCGTCCAATGTCTCAGAGCTAATCCACAGAAGAGATGACACTGGGACCAGGGACTGCAAGACTCCTGAAACCATACCCTTAAATGCTATACTCCACATAAACAGCTCACATTTTAAAATACTTGGCAATTTATTAATTAAGAAGAGCTTTATGAAATTATCTCTTTCTCTCATATATATATATATATATATATATATATATATATATACACACACACACATATCTGTCCCAATTTCCTGCTAATATTTGATCTTTGACCCTGATTCCTGACACAAGTTCCTACCACCTTTGTAGATTCCACATATATGCGTTAAGCTACAACCTTTGTAATTTCCTTAGTGAGAGGTGTCTTTTGTTCTAATGAGGTGACTCCTGGTGGGCTCGTAGATGTGGGCTGGTCACCAGAAAGAAAAGTCATGATTAGAAGCTTGGAACTTTCAGCAGCACCTCCCTCCCAGGGGAGAGGCGCTGGAAGATGAGTTAATGACGAGCATGCCTACATGATGAAGTTTCCATAAAAATCCCTAAAGTATGGGGTTTGGAGTGTTTCCAGTTTGATGAACACATCCTTTTACCAGGAGGGTGATGCACCCCAACTCCACGGGGACAGAAGCTCCTGCGCTTGGGATCCTTGCAGACCTCGCCTTACATATATTTTCATCTGGCTGTTCATCTGTATCCTTTATCATATTGTTGGGGCCCAGGGGAGGCTGCCCCAAAATGCTCCTCAAGGCACATTCATTATTTTGACTTAAAGTTACTTAAAAATGGCCAATAGAATATGAACACTCTTACCCTCCTTTCTGACTCCCTGAAAGCAGAAAATAAACTCATGTTGAGAGGTGCACCCCCTGCATCTGTAGGTAGAAGGACATCCTTATTGCCAGAGACAGGGAATCTGGGGCCAAGAAGCCTGTATGAACAACCCTTGGTACTTCGGCTGACTTGGTCTTGGTACTTTACCCCAAGACCAAATTCTGTTTAGATTCTTCACTAATTAAAAACCCAAAAGCCTAAGTTTCTTTGTCCTCTCAATTCCTCACAAATTTATTGTTTCTTTGTCTAAAACTCTTCCTTCTTTGGCCAATTTTTAGGTCCTATTTCTATGAGACCTCCACGTGCACAAATTAAAATTTCTTTTTCTCCTGTTAAGCTTTGTAGTTTCAGTTTTACTATTAGTCTAGCCACAAGAACTCAAGAGAGGTGGAGGAGGAAATTTCCCCTTCCCTGACAGTATCCTTTGATTACATAATAAACTGGTAAATGCAGGTCCATGTTTCCCTGATATCTGTGAGCTGTTCCAGCACATGACTGAACCTGAGGAGGGGTCATGGGAATTTCTGATCTGTAGCCAAGTCAGTCAAAAGTGTGGGCAGCCTGGGGACCCACTATTTATGCTTGGCCCCTGAAGTGGGGGCAGTTTTGTGGGACTGAGCCCACAACCTGTGGGATCTGCACTAACTCCAGGCAGTTAGTGTCAGAGTTGCTTGGTGTGGGAAAGTCCACACACGTGGTGTCAGAAGTGTTTTGAGTGTGAGAGTAAAGAGCAACAACGAGTTTTTCCTTATACAGGTTTACATACATGACATATTGATTTACATCAGAACTGAATGCATGAGGTAGGTATTAATAGTTCCATCTGACAGGCAGCTTTAGAGTGTTCCCACAGCCAGGAATTGGTTTTGCTAAGACCAAATCTTCATATTTCTATCGCCTTAGTTTCTGGCAGCTTATTTGTATCCTTCCCATATCTAGCAGGCCAAGAGCTTTTTGTTACTGTCTTTAAACCAGGCACTATTTTGCTTTACCTTTAGTAGCTAGCTGGCTGCTGAGCTGTTAGCAAGCATTTGGCCTATTTGAAAGCATTTGGTGATGACACCTGAGCCATGCTATTTGGCAGCTGAGAAGAATTGTTAAAGGTAGTAAGAGCAGCCAGAGAAACCTAATAAGGCATCGTTCCGGTTTGGAATGGCCACATCTTCTCGCTCTCTCATCCTTGGAGAAATGATTCCCATTTCATTTTCAAAAGTGGAGCTAGTGACACTGATTTTGAAAATAAACCTCAGGGAGAGTCTGAGCCCCTGGATTTCTTTCAAAGCTAGTGTTGCTCCTCTTCTCATCTGGATGACACCAAGTGTTTCATAGGAATGTGCAACATGTACTCTTCCATTTGTAATAATTTAGTATTACCTGAGATATTTGAAAAGGGCTTTATGATCATTTCAGCCCATTACTTCTCACTAGCCCTGTGGTAATTCAGCACTGAAGTCATCAGGCAGATATTATTAGAGCTATTAATACCAATAATAGTGATAAGTTTAATGCTATTGTCATCTTGTCAAATGGCCTGAACCCCAAGGAGCTGAAAATGACGACCGTCGATCTACAAGTATGAAAAAATGGTTTAAATCACATTCACACTATAGTGTCTTAGGATGCTGGGAAAATGTGCTGCAGGAGATTCAGCTTTGCATGCAAAGCACCACTGTCAGATTCCCCAGATGGCTCACTTAAAAGACATCCCACAGTCTAGAAACAACAACAGCAACAACACTACACAGGAATCTCGTTATGACAAGGTCATTGTCACATGCAGATACACAACAGATCTATGTTGGATACTACTTAATACAAGTTTTCCCATTACAAGGAAAAGCATTTACGGATAGTCCCATGCAAATACACAAGTGATTCCACTTAGAATATATTTAAAATTTCTAACCGTGGCTTCTATGTCTCAGCAAGACTCATTCTTCTCTTATTAGTTTATCCATTGATTACATGGTTCAGCCTTTCTGATTCTTTAACTCTGAGACTTGTGCATGCTTTTGGACTTCTCAATATGCTTTCCCTTTCCCTGGATTGCTTCTCCACCAGATTGTTTCATGATTGGGTCCTTCTTATCATGCAAATTCAACTCAAGGGTCCTCTCCTCACAGGAGCCTTCACTGATCATGGTAGCTAGAGTCGGCCTTCAATGCAGATGTAGAACTGTTTCCTTTCTTCCTCATAGTGCTTATTAACATCTGAAATTATTTGTTCATGTCTATGTTTGATGTATCCCTCCACTCTGACCACCAGACTACTAGACTGTAAGCTCCGTAAGAGCAGAGAGTTTATCTGTTTTGCTCACCGTATGAGGAGAGATCCTGGAAAAAATTAGGTGCATGATAATTATAATACTTAATACTGCCTAGATCCATAAACCAGGCACACATTGCCCTCACTGCCTCATGTGTATTAACATATTTACTCCTCACAACAACCCTGTGAGTTAGGTACTGCTACAGACTGAATATGTGTGTTCCCATCAAATTCATATGTTGAAATCCTAACCCTCAAGGTGATGGCTTTGGGAGTTGGGATCTTTGGGTGGTGATTAGCTCGTGAGGGTAGAACCCTCTTGTTTGGGATTAGTGCCTTATGAAAGAGACTCCAGAGAGCTAGACTGTCCCTTCTGCCATGTGTGATTACAGTGAGAAGATAGCTGTCTATGATTAAGCATGACCTCACCATACCTGGAATATCCTGGTGACTTGATCTTGAACTTTTCAGAATCCAAAACTGTGAGCAATAAACTTTTGTTTTTCATAAGCCAACCAGTCTATGGTATTATGTTATAGTAGCTAGAATGGACTAAAACAGGTACTATTATTGTTCCCACTTTGCAGATGAGAAAACTGAGGAACAGAGAGGCTAGGCAGTTGCCTAAAGTTATACAACAGGTAACAGAACTAGGACTTCAACCCATAACTTCTGGGTCTAGAAGACAATAGCACAATGAATGTGGGCTGAAGAAATCAATGAAATAATTAACACATAGGAACATACACATTTATACAATATGTTCATACATTTATAGGAACACATACACAGCCATGTATTTACCAAAGTGCACTTCATTTCTAGAAGTTTAAACAAACTTATGCTGATGCATCTACATGGTACATAACTTTTCAGGTCATCTGACTGGAATTACTCATATTAACTGAGAGTGTGGGAGGAACCAAAGAAAGAAAACTCTCAAGATATCAATATTAACCCCATGGTCATGAAGTTCTAATACAGTTGACAAGATACCTAAGTGCTCCAAAGATATCATAAGGTGGAGTCATTTATAATGCACAAACTAATCATACCCTGAAATAAATTTAAAGTTACAGAAAACAGTTAATCTATTTAAAAATAAATTTCTAAGAACAGCAAAGTTTATAAAAATACACATTTTATAGAATTAAATAATCTAAAATTTTAAATGACCTTAAAAAGCATCTCATTCAACATCCCAAATAGTTGCACAAATTGTTGTTATACTCTTCAGAGCATTTTCATTTGTATACACACACACAGACGAGTGTATATGTATGTCCGTTTTCTCATTTGACTCCCTATATCACATAGAAAGACATATAAAATGATCCTCATTTTACCAATAAACAAATTGAGACTCATAAAATTTTGAGTAATTTGGCCAAGATCCACACCGCTCACAAGTATGGTTGGAGGAGAAGACTTGGAAGAGAAAATGATTAAAAATTTTTGCATGACTGCTATGTGTAAGCACTATGCTAGATGCTTTACATATGCTATTTTATTTAATTCTTACAGCAACAGTTAAAGGAGATCTTATTGGCTGTCCCCATTCACAGGATACAAATCCAATTTTAGAGAAAGAGAACAAATTGCCAAGGGTAACAGCTAATTAACAGGAAGTGAGTGAGGAGGCAAACCCATTTCTGACTACAACACAATGACTAGTTGAAATAATGATTCAATATTCTTATGTGCATTTTGTTATTACTAATGAAAAATCCACATTCACAAGGGTAAGTCTTAGTGATAGAGGTGTAAAATATTATAGTTGGGAAGAGGACTATGTTAAAAGTGATTTTGGTCAGTGAAAACTATGTAAAGTCAATGTTTTAAAAAATTACTTGCAAATCTTAATTCTAACCATTTAGCAGGAAATAGTCTCTTGTCATCCAGTCAATTCCTATTTTTAAAGCCTATCAGCAAAAGAAAAGATAAAGAAAAAAATTAAAGCACTCATTGGTAGGAATAGATTTTTGGAATAATTTCTTCATATGTAAATAATTTTCAAGATAGTGGAATAATTTTTGCTATTTTATCTTAATGTTTGATGAGAAAAATTTTGCTAATTTAAAAGTTGGACTCATGCAGTTCTCACTTTTTAATACAAAAGCAAAAAGCATCATGGATAATTTGCATTTGAATCTCTGATGTAAAGTTTCAGTTATTAGGTTGCTAGGCATAGCACAGCGTGAAATCTTTTATTTTAGAGTTGAGCCATATCAACTATTTACATATAATCGTATAATTTCCCCATATCTTCTTTCCAGCATTAATTCACTATCTATTCCAGTGACTGAGCTTAAAATATTTTTCTCCATTTGATTAAGATACTTAAGATAATACAACAATGCTTTTATTAGTCAAAAGTTGTTTTCTTCTTGAAAATCTAAAATGGATTTTTTTTTTTTTTTTTTTTGCGGTATGCACGCCTCTCACTGTTGTGGCCTCTCCCGTTGCGGAGCACAGGCTCCGGACGCGCAGGCCCAGCGGCCATGGCTCACGGGCCCAGCCGCTCCACGGCATGTGGGATCTTCCTGGACCGGGGCACGAACCCGTGTCCCCTGCATTGGCAGGCGGACTCTCAACCACTGCGCCACCGGGGAAGCCCTAAAATGGATTTTATATATCTATATGGATATATAACTGTATATATATGAATATACACATACTGATAGCAGCTCTTTTGCCCTTTTTTTGTTTGCCCATTTCTGTTCCCCTGTAACCTTGAAAGAACCTAATTAAAGGAATGAGATCACTAGGCAGTTTAACCTAACTCGTGACTTATGCTCTCCTGAATGAGCACCCCAACTTGCCTAACCTTTTGATTCTTTTCCTAGATTAAAATAAGTAAGAATGAAGGATTAAGTAGTTAAGGAATGACTAGCTCTCTACTCCCAACTGTCCCCTTAGCAATCCTGCAGGCAGATCATGTGGGCAAGATAACATCTGAAGAAAGAATTGGTCTGCATGCAATGGAGAATGATGCAGAACCCAACCTCCTGCCTTGATGATTCACTGAGATTCTGCCCCCTTTTTTCTTTTAAAAACTGTCATGGCTGAGCAGAATCCTTGAAGCTGGTCTCAGGACATGAGTCCACCTTCTCCCCAGATTGCTACCTTTTCAGATTAAAGCATCTTTCCTTTCTACTGACACTTGCTTCTTGATTATTGGCTTTTGAGGGGCGAGCAGCCAAACCTGAGTTTGGTAACAATATGGATATTTATATATACATATGGATATATACATATAGATATATGTCCTGATCTTGGCTACTAGGACATTTCTTTTCTTTTCACAAGATATTAAAATCAACTGGAGATCTATCTAATATCTATCTATCTATCTACCGATCTATCTATCTAACTTTGTCCTTCCTATCATAGTGGTTTAGCATTCCATAAGGAATATACCAGTTAAAATGAAATTATTCTATTAAGGAAGGAAAAAATGATGTAATTTCTTTGAGCAATATTTTGTTTTGATTTGAATATATGTACAATTCAACTAACTCTAAGCTGTCATTACTTCAGAAAAACGAGTAGTGAAAACATGATAATTGTATAATATCTTTGTTCTGCTTGAAATAAAATAGTATTATAAATAATCACCATTATATTCCTTGAAGGTAGAGGCAAAGATACAGCCATTATCTTTTAAATTTTATAAACACACACACATCTGTATTGTTAAATAAGTTGTATGAAAAGTCTTACCTGCTGAAATGTGGATTAGTACTTAGACTTTTGAGAAAATCCAACAACTTCTTGTTCCTTAATTCACAGAACTTAAAAAAATTATTTTATGTGTCATATGTATGATACTTTGGACACATATGGGCTGTTCCATGGTTTTAATGTTTACATATCTCATATTCTGTCAATTTTTTTGGAGTAAATGGTTGGAATCTTTTCTTGTGATGAAACTAGCTCTATTACCAAAGATCAAAAAGACAGACTATATGGAAAATAAAACAGAAAATGTACATGAGCTAAAAGCAAATTTTTTATAACAAGAAATGCTGAATGCTGGAACAGGTTACTTTGGTGATAAAGTTGGAATTATTTTCTCTGAAAATGATTAGAAATAGGACATGTGTGAATCTCTCTGTGGGTCATCTATGTCATTCTATTTCAAGTAAGGGCAGTGATTTTTATTTTTTAATGGAAATACTTTAAACTTTTTGCTTATAGAAATAAAATGTACTTATAAAATTATAATAGAAAAGAAAGTAAAGCAAACTTGGAATTCTATATTAGAGTACTACTTTGAATATTTTAGTGCATTTCATCCATGTGCCAAAATACAAGTATATTCATTAATTCATTCATTACTCCATATGTAAACCAAAAAAACCCATGAAGAATGTTGCTCATTATCCTATTATACAAAGGGTTAAGTCATGATCCACTGTAATTGCCCACCAGCATTGCACCCTGAGGGAAATTCAGGATGGAGAAAAACAGTATGAAAAATTAGGTGTTTTGCATAAGGCCCCTAGATAGTTAAGATACAAATCTAAGGAAGAATTTCAGTGACCCCAGATTCTTGCATCTTCCCATATATGGAAAAACATTAAAATCATTAACTTGAGATGTCTGGGTTTTTTTCTGTGATTAGCAGTAATCTTTTACCAAGATGTATGCTTGACTACATGTATTTCCAAGCACCCCCCCAAAAAAAAATCGTATATATACTGGCTCCTCCCCAGCCTCTTCAGAGCTACTGACAGGCTGTTTCCTGGGCTATAGTCCTTAGAAAGATCCCTGAATAAAACATAACCCACAACGTTTACATGGTGTGTTTTTGTTTAAGTTGTGATATGTGTACATTTATTCCTTCAGCAAATGCTTATAATGCAATTCTGGGTATCAGTCCATATTCTAGTCATTGAGGATAGTGGAAAAAAACAAAAACAAAAACAAAAACAGAAAAGACCATGGACTGGTAGGATTTATATTCTAGAGTGAGGAGACAGAAAAAAAAATCGGCAAGCAAATTCGTAGTTCGATTGATGATGATAGAAGCCTTGAAGAAAAAGCAGGGCTAGTCAAGTAATGAGTCTTGCTAATTTACACGGGGTGATCAGGGAAGGCCTCTTTATTCAGATGACTGAGGAAGAGGCCTGAAGAGACTGATGCTCCCACTACAAATGACTTAATAATTTAGAGAAAGTAAAACAACAACATAAACCTATGTGACAGCCTCATGTATTAGGAATCAAAGGAGGCAGGATCATGTCAGGGTTAGACAGAAAAGATCTCCTCAAATCTTGACTTGAATTTCTACTATTCTTTTCTACTAGACTCTAAGCTTCTCCAAACCTGTCTATTTCTCTGATACCAACACAATATCCTTCCTATCATAGTGTGTTGCACGTAGCATATTTGTAATCTGACACCTGAGATTTTAACCTCTCAAATTGAATGCTACTGTGAGGAATAAATTTTCTATGCAACAATGGTCTAATACATCTGATATTTAAGCACACTTTCCAAATCTCTCACAGTTTATATATGTTACTATTTTTTGGTTTATACAAAGAATGAAAGTTGAGTTTTCCTAGTTAATCTTAGAGAGTATACATAATGACAGTCTTTAACTTCTTCAGGAGACTTTTATCTGTTAGCTGAGAATGAAGCAACTTTAACCTTTGGGTTATTACCAGAAACACCAGCTTTCCCAAGACACAAGATTTGCCGTATTGCATTTCTCCTTCACCATGATTATACAGAAGGGGCGAGGGACAGGATGATGGCTTTAGATATGCACAGTTCAAATGGCTATGATAATACATTGAGTAGTCCACCTATTAAATACATGAGGTTGTCCATATCTATTATTAAACATTCTTTAATGTCAATAGTTTTTATTGAATTATTCCACATATAAAATTTAAAAGGAAAACAAAACCTTAATTTCTAATGCTTCATAATAGCAATGGAAGGATATATAAAACAAAGAATGTTGCCCACCATCCAGTTCTATAAACCACTACAGTGCTAACCTACAATACACCCTGAAAGGAATTCAAGGCAAAGATCGAGATGAGGCACTCTGTGTTCTGAGAATACCAGCAAAACAGGCTCTTAGATAGTTAGAAATACTTCAGGAGAAAGTTTTTTATGAACCTGTATCCTTGTATCTCATACTTAGAAAAGCACTAAAACCATTAACTAAGATTATCTGTTCCTCGTGATTAGCAGCAACCTTCTATTAAGATGTGTGCTTGATTGCACATATCCCTTTGCCAAAATCATATATAATACTGACCTTCCCGCCATCTCTTCAGAACAGTTTGTCAGAGCTATCTGAGAGGCTGTCTCTCTGGCTATAGTCATCAGTAAGACACTGAATAAACTTAACTCACAGCTCTTATATATATATATTTTTTTGCATTGACAGATACTAGCCCCAAATACTTTTAAATGCAGAATTCAGAGCAGATAAACATCTCCCTTTCCAGAAATAAAAGGAACACTGAGATATCAAGATCTTGTTTGTATCTCAGAAGTTTATCTAGATTAGTTACCAGGTTTTCAGGGTAGAGATATTCATGTAATATTTGGGGGTGGTGATTCTGTCATTTGCCTTAGAAGCCTTACCTTTAGTTACATACTTATGAATGCCTCTTATTGGTGGGAATGTAAATTGGTGCAACCCCTATGGAAAACAGTATGGACCTTCCTCAAAAAATTAAAAACAGAACTACCATATGATGCAGCAATTCCATTCCTGGGTATTTATCTGAAGAACACACCACTAATTCAAAAAGATATATGCTCTCCTATGTTCATTGTTTCATTACTTATAACAGCCAAGATATGGAAAGAACCCAAGTGCCCATAAATAGATGGATATATATATATATATATATATATATATATATATATATATACACACACAATGGAATATT
>NW_020837966.1:23857607-23884181 GCF_003676395.1 Aethalodelphis obliquidens | reverse complement strand
ATATATATATATATATATATATATATATATATACATACACACATAATGGAATATTACTAAGCCATAAAAAGGAATGAAATCTTGCCTTTTATGACAACATGGATGGACCTAGAGGGTATTACGCTAAGTGAAATAAGTCAGACAGAGACAGACACTGTATGATTTCACTTATATGTGGAATCTAAAAAACAAAACAAATGAATAAACATAACAAAACAGAAATACGGTTATAGATATAGAGAACAAGCAGGTGGTTGCCAGAGGGAAGGAGGGTGGCAGAAGGAAAGAAACAGGTGAGGGAGATTAAGAGGTAAAAATTTCCAGTTGTTAAATAAATGAATCACTGGTATGAAATGTATAGTGTGGGCAATATAGTCAATAACTATGTAATATATTTGTATGGTGACATATCATAAGTAGACTTTATCACAGTGATCCTTTTGAAATGTATGGAAATAACAAATCACTATATTGTGTAATAGGAAATATAGTGTTGTAGGTCAATTATACATCAAAAACAAACAAACTCACAGAAAAAGAGATCAGATTTGTAGTTACCAGAGGCAGGTGCTGTGGGGAGGGGAACTGGATGAAAGTGGTCAAAAGTTACAAACTTCCAGTTGTCTGATGGAAGAGTGCTAGGAATGTAGTGTGTGGCATGGTGAGTATGGTTAACACCGCTGTGTGTTACATGTGAAGGATGTTAAGAGAGTGAATCCCAAGAGTTCTCACCACAAGTAAAAAAATGTTTCTATTTACTTAATTTTGTATTTATATGAGATGAGGAATGTTAACTAAACTTATTGTGATAATCATCTCATGATGTATGTAAATAAAATCATTATGCAGTACACCTTAAACTTGGTGCTGTATGTTGATTATAATCTCAATAGAACTGGAAGAAAAAAAAATAAAGCCCTTTCTTTGGTCTGATCTAAAACTCTTCTTATAGTTCAAGTCCAGAATATCATACTCTAATGTAATGAGGGACTCATATTATGTGAGGTGACAGAGTGCTTCTGCTCCAATTCATACGGCTGAAGGGAATTACAGATGACATTTTCTCCCACCCTCCATTCATCAAGCAAATGAAGTAATTGAGACCAAGAAAGATTAAGTGACTTGACCTGGGGTGGTACAAGTTTTCCATGCGAGTCAGAGACAGAAAGTAGATGTGTGTTCCTTATTTCAAAGTGCCTATCTAAGTTACATTGAAGTGTAGCCAACCTGAAATCATGGGCAGAAACTTTACTATGGATAACATTTCAAAGGGAGATTCCATGTAAAAGGGGAAAACAAATGTAACATGTAAATCCTGCAGCAGTCAGTTCAAATTTGTCTTTAAGGTCAGGCAATGGCACTGCTCCATTTCTTATTATCTGGGGGTCTGGATATGACTGAAAAATCAATATGGAACCTCATCATCTTCCAAAGTTATTGAGCATCCTCTGTAAATGTGGTGTTGAAGTAAATGCGCTGCACAGCAGCCTCTTTCACAGTCTGGCCCCAGGGCCAGGGCTGCAATTTCTGCTTGAGATGTTTGCCTCAGACTGGCTTGGTGGCTGTGTCCCAACCAAGTAACATCTTGTTTCGCAGCTAAAATTCTCATCAAAATTCCTTTTAAATTTAGTGATTCCTTATCACCAAACACTATGTTCCCAAATCTTCTAATGCACATACTTTTTTCCAATACTGCTGGCTGTTTATTTTGCATATCTCCTTGCTCAAAAGATTCTCTTAGTCAAGAGACTTTCTATGATTTCACATGGTATATACTCTGACATATTTGTGCCTGGATAAGACTTCTGCTGCTTATGAAAGTGTTTTTAATCATTATTCATGGAAAAGGTTTAATTGTGCATCACCCAACTAGGATGTACTCGGGCAGTTGAACCCAATTATAACATAAGCAGAAGAAAACTAAGAGCAAATAGATGCTGCAAAAATTACATAATGTCTCCACTAATCAAATGTAAATTAATTTTACATTAGCTCATGCTTTGGATTATCCATGCTCCATTGGCTCCTGCTGTTAACTTTTACTATCCATAGATGTGAGACTAATGCGGATTGTTTTTGTTAACATTTGACGAATGTCAAAACATAGATTCTCACTTTCTACCAGTGACCTGTCTCTGATTTTCAGCCTATGCACTCTCATCTCTGTGGGAGTCGGATATATTCACCAGGGTTTTGCAAAATAATGAAATGGAACACTGTAATGAAAGTGCACATCCCTGGTGTCAGGTTTCTTTATGAATTCCAAAATCATTTAGTTCAGTGACTGAGGTTTAGAAGTGCCTTGGATGTGATTAAATGGGGATCAGTACACTCACAAACACTTACTCCTTTTTAAATGCTCACTTTCTAAAATGTCCCTCTCTTTAGAAATGTGAATTAACGTTGTAAAGGCACACTTAAGGCCTTGGAAATGTCCTTTCATAATGTGGTATGCTACCTACATACGAGGTAGCATACGAGATTATTAAAGGGCATTTAATAATCTCCTTTTTCTTTTCTTTCTTTCTACAGCTCTGTTTACCTCAAGGCTGTGGGCCAACTGAAGGAGGCCAAAAGAGTTATGTGGTTAAAAAACATTGTTTGGCTTCTGTCAAGAACATATAGCTAGGCTCTTGACCAAAAAGTTATGCTGCTTGCGAAGTTGTAAACCAGATTTTGAATAATCCGATTAAATTAGCTATAGGTCCTCAGTCATGTAAATATATGTTCTAAGCATCTCCATGTTATGAATCTATATTTGTATCAGACCCTATCTGATGGTGGATAATGGGCATGTCACATTTTGGCTGACTGAGATTTGTAATAATTTTATATTTTGGAGAAATTCACCATCTTGAGAGTCTTGGCAAAGCCAGAGATGACTTGGTCCCTTCACTGGAAAAACCTGAGCATATTACAGAGTCCAGTTGGGCAGATGCACCTACTTGAGAATTGGACTCTCCAGCTTTTGAATTGAAGAAGCAGAGGCAGTAGAGAACCCATTTTGGTGGCTAGTGGCTGCCTTGTTAGCAGTCATGTCACATTTCTAGGGTCGTTCTAGCTGGGCACCTAGTGCAAGCTATCCCCATTTAAATGGTTCCATGGTATAACGTTGGTGTTGGCCCTGACCATTACCAGTATTCCTTGTTCATGCACAGGTTTTGAAGCTGATTGACTAGACAATTTGTGAATTAGCCACTATCCTTCCAATACATTCACTGTCTGCTTAAATCATCCAAAGTTGGTTTCTACTGCTTGCAATTTACAGCCCTGAGTACTATTGTTATACTGTGCCATACATATTAGTGGATAATTATGCATTTTACATTTTGTTGATAATTTAGCTCCCTACAGGGAGTTTATCAATTGCTACATTGACAGGATTCTTTAGTGAATTAAAAAAAAATCACCGTTTTCTTTTTTATGACATTCTATTATTATATTTTCATCTTGATTCCACGGCGGAGATCCCAGTCTTTAGATTTAGTGGTGCACCATGGGCTGAACTTGCATCAGGGAGGATATAGTTTTAAAGATTTATAATTTGGTTCTATCTTGTTCATGTGTTTGGTTACTGAGCTAAATAGTCAAATGAAGAATCAAATTCATTACCATAGTATTGCCACTACCAAGACTAAACCACCTCAAATCTTGATTTATAATAAAAAATATCCCCCTGGAGAGACTTTATGTATAATCCAAAGAGAAACAGCAGACCTGAGGCAAAGATTTAGCCTTCAGGGTTATATAACTTTATACTATGTTTAATGTGGGGTTTAAAGCTCATGCTGTCGGACAAGAGGTTTTAGACTTCTGAGCAGAAACGTGCTGTACTTCTGAAATGAAGAGCAGTGAGAATATAATTCCCTCTACCATCACATTAGCAGCAAGACTTGCTCTTCAAATGTTTCCTGCTGGTTCCCACAGAGCACAGGAAGCAATGTTCTGATGATTAGGCAGCAATATCATTATAAAAGCCAAATGAATAATCATTGTGTTAATGAACTTTATCTCAAAAAAGATTCGTTTTTTAATGTTAAGCCTCTTCCAATATGAAAGGGAAAATGTATTTCAATTCCATTTCATCAACCAGAGATGTTCATAATCTATACAATTTTATATCCTGTCTGCACATGTCTCTGTAGGTCTGCACACACAGTGACTTCAGTGGATGCTGCTGCTGATTCTATTAGATCTCTCTCTGTCTCTAACACACACACACACACACACACACACCTCTCCAGGAATAGAGCCACAGACTCTTTCATGAATAAGATAGATTGTATTTGTTAGTAACAAGCAACATGTGGTTTACAAATTAGTAATGACAATTAAATCCCTGAGAATCAAATTTTCCCACTTAAAAGAAATTTGGAGTGCTTCTTTAGAAAAAAATGAGATACTTACTAATTTTCTTTTGAAAAGTGATTTATGAGTTTTAGGTCAGGAGTTGTGTTCTGAAGACCAATATCTTTTAAGACACAGAACATTTTTTCCAAATAAATGAGAAAAACATTTGCTAGACAGCAACACAATAAATTTTTTGTCCTTTGACAATGAACCCAAAATGTCAGCATTCTCTGCTTTCTGTATCTTATACGTTCTGAAGGAAATTCCATGGACATAAAACGAGTTCTAATTATTGTCATTATCACCTCATTTACCTCTCTCTTTACGTGCCACTGAACTGGATGCTAATATGAAAGAATGCTAGATAGGGTTCCTTCTGCGTAGGTGCTCATAACTCAAAATGGACACTTTCAATCTGGACAAAATCATCCAAAAAGAAATACGGAATTTTTAAACACCCCAAGGGAGCTGTCTAGTCAAAAATTCTGCTGATTTTTACCTTAACAATTCTCAACTGTCATGTCATGGACCAGTGACAGAAAAACCATGCATATTTTTTATCTACACTGTAGCCCAGTGTTTTGCAAAGCTTGGTATGTAGCATCATTTTAGATGACACATGAGCAAATATTTAATAAAATATGTAATTTAAACTACCTGTTAGAAAAAAATGTATTGATATCAAATTACAATGTGATTTCTTGCATGATTTTACCATCGTAAAGACTAGATAAAAAAGTTAATCAGGAGGAGGGGGAAGATGTCGGAAGAGTAAGATGCGGAGATCACCTTCCTCCCCACAGATACATCAGAAATACATCTACACGTGGAACAACTCCTACAGAACACCTATTGAAAGCTGGCAGAAGACCTCAGACCTCCCAAAAGGCAAGAAACTCCCCACGTCCCTGGGTAGGGCAAAAGGAAAAAAGAATAAACAGAGAGAAGAGAATAGGGACAGGACTTGTGCCAGTGGGAGGGAGCCGTGAAGGAGGAAAGGTTTCCACACACTAGGAAGCCCCTTCGCAGGTGGAGACTGCGGGTAGCGGAGGGGGGAGCTTCGGAACCGCGGAGGAGAGCGCAGCAACAGGGGTGCGGAGGGAAAAGCGGAGAGATTCCCGCACAGAGGATCAGTGCCGACCAGCACTCACCAGCCCGAAAGGCTTCTCTGCTCACCGGCTGGGGCGGGCAGGGCTGGGAGCTGAGGCTCGGGCTTCGGTCGTCGGAGCACAGGGAGAGGACTGGCGGCGTGAACACAGCCTGAAGGGGTTAGTGCACCACGTCTAGCCGGGAGGGAGTCCGGGAAAAAGTCTGGATGTGCCAAAGAGGCAAGAGACTTTTTCTTCCCTCTTTGTTTCCTGGTGCGTGAGGAGAGGGGATTAAGAGTGCTGCTTAGAGAAGCTCCAGAGACGGGCGCGAGCCACGGCTAACAGCGCGGACCCCAGAGATGGGCATGAGACGCTAAGGCTGCTGCTGCCGCCACTAAGAAGCCTCTGTGTGAGCACAGGTCACTATCCACACCCCTCTTCCGGGGAGCCTGTGCAGCCCGCCACTGCCAGGGTCCCGGGATACAGGGACAACTTCCCCGGGAGAACGCACAGCACGCCTCAGGCTGGTGCAACGTCATGCCAGCCTCTGCCGCCGCAGGCTCCCCCTGCATCCGTACCCCTCCCTCACCCCGAGCCTGAGTGAGCCGGAGCCCCGGAATCAGTGTTTCCTTTAACCCCGTCCTGTCCGAGCGAAGAACAGACGCCCTCCTGCGACCTACACACAGAGGCGGGGCCAAATCCAAAGATGAACCTCGGGAGCTGTGAGAACAAAGAAGAGAAAGGGAAATCTCTCCCAGCAGCCTCAGGAGCAGCGGATTAAATCTCCACAATCAACTTGATGTACCCTGCATCTGTGGAATACCTGAATAGACAACGAATCATCCCAAATTGAGGAGGTAGACTTTGAGAGCAAGATTTATTATTTTTTCCCCTTTTACTCTTTTTGTGAGTGTGTATGTGTATGCTTCTGTGTGAGATTTTGTCTGTATACCTTTGCTTTCACCATTTGTCCTAAGGTTCTTTCCGTCTGTTTTTGGGTTTTTTTTTTTACTTAAAAATTTTCTTTTTCTTAATAATTATTTTTTATTTTAATAACTTTATTTTATTTTACCTTACTTTATTTTATTTTATCCTCTTTCTTTCTTTCTAATTTTTCTCCCTTTTATTCTGAGCCGTATGGATGAAAGGCTCTTGGTGCTGCAGCCAGGAGTCAGTGCTGTGCCTCTGAGGTGGGAGAGCCAACTTCCGGACACTGGTCCACAAGAGACCTCTCAGCTCCACATACTATCAAATGGCGAAAATCTCCCAGAGATCTCCATCTCAACACCAGCACCCAGCTTCACTCAACAACCAGCAAGCTACAGTGCTGGACACCCTATGCCAAACAACTAGCAAGACAGGAACACAACCCCACCCATTAGCAGAGAGGCTGCCTAAAATCATAATAAGGCCACAGACACCCCAAAACACACCACCAGACGTGGACCTGCCCACCAGAAAGACAAGATCCAGCCTCATCCACCAGAACACAGGCACTAGTCCCCTCCACCAGGAAGCCTACACAACCCACTGAACCAACTTTAGCCACTGGGGACAGACACCAAAAACAACGGGAACTATGAACCTGCAGCCTGCAAAAAGGAGACCCCAAACACAGTAAGATAAGCAAAATGAGAAGACAGAAAAACACACAGCAGATGAAGAAGCAAGGTAAAAACTCACCAGACATAACAAATGAAGAGGAAATAGGCAGTCTACCTGAAAAATAATTCAGAATAATGATAGTAAAGATGATCCAAAATCTTGGAAATAGAATAGACAAAATGCAAGAAACATTTAACAAGGACCTAGAAGAACTAAAGATGAAACAAGCAACGATGCACAACACAATAAATGAAATTAAAAATACTCTAGAAGAGATCAATAGCAGAATAACTGAGGCAGAAGAACAGATAAGTGACGTGGAAGATAAAATAGTGGAAATAACTACTGCAGAGCAGAATAAGGAAAAATGAATGAAAAGAACTGACGACAGTCTCAGAGCCCTCTGGGACAACATTCAACACATCAACATTGGAATTATAGGGGTTCCAGAAGAAGAAGAGAAAAAAAACGGGACTGAGAAAATATTTGAAGAGATTATAGTTGAAAACTTGCCTAATATGGGAAAGGAAATAGTTAATCAAGTCCAGGAAGCACAGAGAGTCCCATACAGGATAAATCCAAGGAGAAACATGCCAAGACACATATTAATCAAACTGTCAAAAATTAAATACAAAGAAAACATATTAAAAGAAGCAAGGGAAAAACAACAAATAACACACAAGGGAATCCCCATAAGGTTAACAGCTTATCTTTCAGCAGAAACTCTGAAAGCCAGAAGGGACTGGCAGGACATAGTTAAAGTGATGAAGGAGAAAAACCTACAACCAAGATTACTCTACCCAGCAAGGATCTCATTCAGATTTGATGGAGAAATTAAAAACTTTACAGACAAGCAAATGCTGAAAGAGTTCAGCACCACCAAACCAGCTTTAGAACAAATGCTAAAGGATCTTCTCTAGGCAAGAAACACAAGAGAAGGCAAAGACCTACAATAACAAACCCAAAACAATTAAGAAAATGGGAATAGGAACATACATATGGATAATTACCTTAAATGTAAATGGATTAAATGCTCCCACCAAAAGACACAGACTGGCTGAATGGATACAAAAACAAGACCCATATATATGCTGTCTACAAGAGACCCACTTCAGACCTAGAGAAACATACAGACTGAAAATGAGGGGATGGAAAAAGATATTCCATGCAAATGGAAACCAAAAGAAAGCTGGAGTAGCAATTCTCATATCAGACAAAATAAACTTTAAAATAAAGACTATTAGAAGAGACAAAGAAGGACACTACATAATGATCAAGGGATTTATTCAAGAAGAAGATATAACAATTGTAAATATTTATGCACCTAACATAGGAGCACCTCAATATATAAGGCAAATACTAACAGCCATAAAAGGGGAAATTGACAGTAACACATTCATAGTAGGAGACTTTAACAACCCACTTTCACCAATGGACAGACCATCCAAAATGAAAATAAATAAGGAAACCCAAGCTTTAAATGATACATTAAACAAGATGGACTTAATTGATATTTATAGGACATTCCATCCAAAAACAACAGAATACACATTTTTCTCAAGTGCTCATGGAACATTCTCCAGGATAGAACATACCTTGGGTCACAAATCAAGCCTTGGTACATTTAAGCAGATTGAAATCATTTCAAGTATCTTTTCCGACCACAAAGCTATGAGACTAGATATCAATTACAGGAAAAGTTCTGCAAAAAATACAAACACATGGAGGCTAAACAATACACTATGTAATAACAAAGTGATCACTAAAGAAATCAAAGAGGAAATCAAAAAATACCTAGAAACAAATGACAATGGAGACACGATGACCCAAAACCTATGGGATGCAGCAAAAGCAGTTCTAAGAGGGAAGTTTATAGCAATACAATCCTACCTTAAGAAACAGGAAACATCTCGAATAAACAACCTAACCTTGCACCTAAAGCAATTAGAGAAAGAAGAATTTAAAAAACCCAAAGTTAGCAGAAGGAAAGAAATCATAAAGATCAGATCAAAAATAAATGAAAAAGAAATGAAGGAAACGATAGCAAAGATCAATAAAACTAAAAGCTGGTTCTTGGAGAAGATAAACAAAATTGATAAACCATTAGCCAGAGTCATCAAGAAAAAAAGGGAGAAGACTCAAATCAATAGAATTAGAAATGAAAAAGGAGAAGTAACAACTGACACTGCAGAAATACAAAAGATCATGAGAGATTACTACAAGCAACTCTATGCCTATAAAATTGACAACCTGGAAGAAATGGACAAATTCTTAGAATTGCACAATCTGCCAAGACTGAATCAGGAAGAAATAGAAAATATGAGCAGATCAATCACAAGCACTGAAATTGAAACTGTGATTAAAAATCTTCCAACAAATAAAAGCCCAAGACCAAATGGCTTCACAGGTGACTTCTATCAAACATTTAGAGAAGAGCTAACACCTATCCTTCTCAAACTCTTCCAAAATATAGCAGAGGGAGGAACACTCCCAAACTCATTCTACAAGGCCATCATCATCCTGATACCAAAACCAGACAAGGATGTCACAAAGAAAGAAAACTACAGGCCAATATCACTGATGAACATACATGCAAAATCCTCAACAACATACTAGCAAACAGAATCCAACAGCATGGTAAAAGGATCATACACCATGATCAAGTGGGGTTTATTCCAGGAATGCAAGGATTCTTCAATATACACAAATCAATCAATGTGATACACCATATTAACAAATCGAAGGAGAAAAACCATATGGCCATCTCAATAGATGCAGAGAAAATTTTCGACAAAATTCAACACCCTTTTATGATAAAAATCCTCCAGAAAGTAGGCATAGTGGGAACTTTCCTCAACATAATAAAGGCCATATATGACAAACTCTCGGCCAACATCGTCCTCAATGGTGAAAAACTGAATGCATTTCCACTAAGATCAGGAACAAGACAAGGTTGCCCACTCTCACCACTCTTACTCAACATAGTTTTGGAAGTTTTAGCCACAGCAATCAGAGAAGAAAAGGAAATAAAAGGAATCCAAATCAGAAAAGAAGAAATAAAGCTGTCACTGTTTGCAGATGACATGATACTATACATAGAGAATCCTAAAGATGCTACCAGAAAACTACTAGAACTAATCAATGAATTTGGTAAAGTAGCAGGATACAAAATTAATGCACAGAAATCTCTGGCATTCCTGTACATTAATGATGAAAAATCTGAAAGTGAAATCAAGAAAACACTCCCATTTACCATTGCAACAAAAAGAATAAAATATCTAGGAATAAACCTACCTGAGGAGACAAAAGACCTGTATGCAGAAAATTATAAGACAGTGATGAAAGAAATTAAAGATGATACAAATAGATGGAGAGATATACCATGTTCTTGGATTGGAAGAATCAACATTGTGAAAATGACTCTACTACCCAAAGCAATCTACAGATTCAATGCAATCCCTATCAAACTACCACTGGCCTAAATGTAAGGCCAGAAACTATCAAACTCTTAGAGGAAAGCATAGGCAGCACACTCTATGACATAAGTCACAGCAAGATCCTTTTTATCCCACCTCCTAGAGAAATAGAAATAAAAACAAAAATAAACAAATGGGACCTAATGAAACTGCAAAGCTTTTGCACAGCAAAGGAAACCATAAACAAGACCAAAAGACAACCCTTAGAATGGGAGAAAATATTTGCAAATGAAGCAACCGACAAACGATTAATCTCCAAAATTTACAAGTAGCTTATGCAGCTCAATAACAAAAAAAACAAACAACCCAATCCAAAAATGGGCAGAAGACCTAAATAGACATTTCTCCAAAGGAGATATACAGACTGCAACAAACACATGAAAGAATGCTCAACATCATTAATCATTAGGGAAATGCAAATCAAAACTACAATGAGATATCATCTCACACCAGTCAGAATGGCCATCATCAAAAAATCTAGAAATAATAAATGCTGGAGAGGGTGTGGAGAAAAGGGAACACTTTTGCACTGCTGGTGGGAATATGAATTGGTACAGCCACTATGGAGAACAGTATGGAGGTTCCTTAAAAAACTGCAAATAGAACTACCATATGACCCAGCAATCCCACTACTGGGCATATACCCTGAGAAAACCATAATTCAAAAAGAGTCATGTACCAAAATGTTCATTGCAGCTCTATTTACAATAGCCCGGAGATGGAAACAACCTAAGTGCCCATCATCGGATGAATGGATAAAGAAGATGTGGCACATATATACAATGGAATATTACTCAGCCATAAAAAGAAACGAAATTGAGCTATTTGCAATGAGGTGGATAGACCTAGAGTCTGTCATACAGAGTGAAGTAAGTCAGAAAGAAAAAGACAAATACCGTATGCTAACACATATATATGGAATTTAAGAAAAAAATGTCATGAAGAACCTAGGGGTAAAGCAGGAATAAAGACGCAGACCTCTTAGAGAACGGACTTGAGGTTATGGGGAGGGGGAAGGGTGAGCTGTGACAGGGCGAGAGAGAGTCATGGGCATATACACACTAACAAAGGCAGTAAGGTAGATAGCTAGTGGGAAGTAGCCGCATGGCACAGGGATATTGGCTCGGTGCTTTGTGACAGCCTGGAGGGGTGGGATGGGGAGGGTGGGAGGGAGGGAGACGCAACAGGGAAGACATATGGGAACATATGTTTATGTATGACTGATTCACTTTGTTATAAAGCAGAAACTAACACACCATTGTAAAGCAATTATACCCCAATAAAGATGTTAAAAAAAAAAAAAAAAAAAAAGAATTGTCCCACTGAAAGGCATGGATGCTGGGGTGTTTGCCCACAACTTTCCATCCATCTCTGGTTGGTGGTCACTCCTGGGGACATCAGGCCTCTGGCTTTTTTGTCCTGCCCTGAGGGGACCAGGTGATTTTTGGCAGAGATAAGGGAAATGTTACGTGGTGTAGGGACCTCGCCTATACTTCCAGTAGCGTCAAAAGACATGGGAGATATCCTGACCGCATCTGCTTCAACCATTACTCTAAATGCTATAGAAGTGATTTAAAATGGTTTTTAAGCGACCAGTAACACATGCCTTAATTTCCAGAGAAATTTTAAAATTGTATTGTAATTCTGAAAAAATTATTCACACCAGTATAGTATAAATGAGGTAAATTTATTAACCAAGATATCTCCTCTACAACTAGATTGGATCAACAAGGATCTAATTCTATTCATTTTGCATTTTGTATTATAAATGGTGTTTGAGGAATTGGAAGGTGATGAGTTAATACTCATATATTCAACATGCCCATGAATATTTTCACATCATACGCTAAAATTTAATTCTGAAAATCAGGGATGAGAGGCAAAATAGATATTTGCAAGGAAAAATAGAAGAAAGATCAACAAATAGTTCATAACTGTTACTATCCAAAGGGGTTTTTAGGTCATCCCTTCTTCATTTTCCCTCTTATCACCAAACACTAATCCTTCTTGCTCAAGTCCATTAGTATTTATTTTCCTCGGCTGAATCCCAATTCATTTTACGCCAGCCATCTCTGAGGAGCTCAAGCACCTCATTTTTGGCTCTGCACTTGCTAGAGTCTGCACCATTACCCCACTGTTCTCATCTGGAAGGTTAACCTATCTCTATTTTCACTCTTTCGGCCTGCTGACAAGAAATAAATGTTGTGCCCTGAACCCTTAGTTTTTCAGAAATCTAAATATTAATTGGGATATAAGTGCCTATCTCAGAGGCTCAGGTGAGAAAGTTCAAGTACTGTTTGGAGATTTTTAATTGATCTGACTTCAGTTGGGATGGGAGTTTGCAGCTGAAGTAAGGGAGGTCCATGGAAGATTGCCCTGTCGCTTTAAAATATGTCCTATTTTGCACCACTGTGTCTCCAGCACCAGCCTCTCACTGAGAGCAACAACTGGAGAAATAGGATATGTTTAAAAACAGTAACTTGACTCCTTAGCCACGCTTTGGCAGAGCTCTTCACTATTGATCAGAAATGGACTCGTAGTCTTTCTTCTCAGATTGCAAATTTATTTTTGCTCCTGCACAGTTCTGTAGCAAACTCCAATTCAGAATTGCAGTTGTACTCAGCCCTCTCCTCTGAGACACTGTTGCTGATACTCACTCTGGGAACACGTTTTGCTTCACATTCCATAGTACTATCCTTTGTGCAAAAGGCAAAATTGGAGTTAGTTAATTAAAAATCACTAGAAAGCTGTTGCATGCACATAGGTCCAAAAGAAATCACAGCCATTCTTAACTGAAAGTACATGGTGGTTCATATAGGCATCGCTTATTTGGTGAAAACTAGAAACTACATGTGAGAAAAAATGCTAACCTTGGTCAATTATTTCTATGGCCTTTTATCTTTAATCTTCACATCTTCCATAAGGACTGACACTAGTTATGAATTTAATCAGCAATAATAGATGTTCAGTAAGTGTACTGAGTGAGGGAAAGGGTTTTAGGAATTGGAGATAGGGAGATCAATTAAGAATAGTAGGAGGGGATTCAGACCAGCCCTGCTCACTGTGACGCCTGGAAACACAGAGGGAGCTGGGTGAGCCTCGCTCCCCCTGCGCGGCGTCAGGAACATGCTCTGCCCTGGCTGGAGGCTCCCTGGCCAGCCGGGGCCTGCAGAGTGCGTGAGAGGAGCATCACACAGACATGCTCCATTGAGCTCTCCACCCACAGGTCTCCTGGACTAGGCCCCCCATCCAGCAGTGTTTACTCGGCTCTTGGGGTCCCCTGGCCCATCCAGGATTCCCATCCACTCTTCTGCGCTGCTGGCGACATGCTTTGACCCATCATTTGGTTCTCTGGCCCCAGTTTTAGGACTGGAACTCCACAAATGGCGCTGACTGTGCATAGAAGGATTTGGCTTTAAAAAAATCCCAGACGTTATCATTCTACCTGGCCTAGCTTGTTCTCTCTTTTCATTTTACAAAAAAAAAGTACTATAATTTAAAAGTACTAATAAAAACTGATTTCTGTAAAGGAACTTCTTTGTGGTGCCTCCAACAAAATAATTGAAGCCACAAGGTCCCGGTCTTTTTAAAAGCAAATTAATTAAAGTATTTTGAAGATGGTGAAAGGGACTGATTTTAATAAGACAGCTTAGGTCAGAAACTTTAAAATCACAGTGCCTTTCACCTTGAAACCTGGACCCGGCACGGTGACCTTCACCGCTTTGGTTCAGTAGAATATAAACAGAGTTCCTTAATGCAAAGGAAAGTCTTTAAGGGGCTGCAGCAATGCAGCCACGTTCATGTAGCAATTCAATTCAGATATAAAAGTTCCATCCCGTAATGCCTGACTTTCCTAAAAACACTGACAGCCTCCGTGAGCAGACACAACTTTCTGTCATGTTCCAGCCGCCCTGCGAGTCTGACCCAGATCACTGGGAATGCCACAGGGCGTGCGGACGCTGTGGAAGGTAAACAGACCCACATGTGCTTATAAGGAGCCCATCATGGTTGTTCTCCTGATAACTGGAAAAGGGAAAAACTTTAAACGCCCACCCAGCCCACACGAACGAGTTCACAGGGCTTCCAGAAAAAAGGCTGCTCCGAAGCGTGACGCCAGGACGCAGGGCAGCCCGGGGGTGCCTGTTCACCCGGCATCGTCCCGGGTTTTCCTCGCTGACGCCTTTTTCCGCGGGTATCGTGCTGACTGTTCCTGCTCCTCGTCCTCAGGCATAGACACGCGGAGATTAGTCAGCACACCTAGACCTGAGCTTCTGCGTTCAAATAAATACACGCAAAGGCCACTGCCAAACACTGTTTGCAGCCCTCCTCTCTCATAACGGTGTTAGTGATTTAACTGACTTGAAGCGAAGTAGCACACCTTATTTTGTGTCTTTTGTTGGATAAAGCCAGTCACCGCCCCCACCCCCCCTTTTTTCCCCAAGCTGTGGAGGGAGAGTTGCCCTCACTCTTCTAGAAACGTTTCCCTTGCCCATGTCTCCCCGTATATTTGGTTCTGTTCTTGTTCACATCCCTCATTCTAAGGCCCGGGCTGAGGGCCTGTCTCAGCCTCTTGCTGGGTGGCAGCTCTGCCGGGTCCCCACCTGCTCCTGCACCCACCGAGGGCCGGTGGCTGCTGCTTGACACAGCAGAGCCGCTTGCACCCTCAGAGAACAAAGGAGGACCAGAGGAGCCTCCAGGACCTGCGTGTGGTGATTGAGCAAGGAAAACTCTCTGCCCTCTGGACGAACGTGTCAGGGAGACACAGGGGTGCCCGGCCCGGGTTGTCCTTCTTGCCACATGGGGCCCGGAAGACAGATCTAGATTTCCACGGTCGACCTGGAAACAAACTGTGCCTTCCAAAGCGTGGCTTTTCTAACTCAAGGTTGGTTACGTGTTAAGCGTGCTCCTAACTTAGTAAGTTCATTGTCCTTTGGAGGAACTTTCTTACATGTAGTGATTTGTAGTCAACAGTGGCGGGTTGCCTCCTGGATACCTTTTTGGCATGCATACCAATTTAGTAAAAATCTTATACTTTGCCTACGTAGGCCTTTTCTGCAGAATTTTTAAAGTTACCAGTGTTGTTAAGCATCTTCAGCTCTGATGGGTGAAACGTCTTGCATACAAAATGATGAGGGAGTTGTTAAAAGTGCACACAGGAGGGGCTTCTGCTCAGAGTGTGTCAGAGCAGCTCTTGTACTTCATCCCTTCAACTCAACAAATGACCATATTCCTTAAAATAAAATGTGAAGTTGTTTTTTAAACAAACAAACAAAAGAATGGTTACTTCAAGTTGCTACAGTGTCCTCATTTGGGGAGGAAAAAGCAAAGTGGTTTATTCAGTTAGTTACGAGAAGTTGAGAGACTTGAAAGGAGCATAGAGAAGGGATTCACATTCTCTATGGTGAGCACACATGAAGGGGACTCTTTTGCCTCCTCAGCATGTGGAACTGAATAAGAGTGTTGAATGAGCTCTCTATTCCATTCCATTGATCTATATATCTGTTTTCGTGCCAGTACCATACTGCTTTGATTAATGTAGCTTTGTAGTATTGCCTGAAGTCAGGGAGCATGATATTTCCAGTTCTGTTCTTCTTTCTCAAGATTACTTTGGCTATTTGGGATCTTTTGTGGTTCCATATAAATTTTAGGATTATTTGTTCTAGTTCTGTGAAAAATGTCATGGGTATTTTGATAGGGGTTGCATTAAATCTGTAGATTATTTTGGATAGTTTGGACATCTTAACAATATTAATTCTTCCAATTCATGGACATGGGATATCTTTCTATTTCTTTGTATAATCTTCAATTTCCATCACAGAAAAATAATAAAAAATTAATTTTAGAAAAGAGCTGAATGAGAGGCTGCAGGAGTGTGAAAGGAAAAAAAAAAGGCATTCATTCTGGAAAGAATTATATTCCAAACACGAGCCAGGACTGTGGAGGATATTTTTTCTGAGTCCTTTATCGTTTATTCTATAAACAGTTATTACTCCTTACTATGTGCAGGGAGTGTGCTTTGGTTCAGGAACAACGATCAAGATCTTTTGCAAGAAAGCAAAGGGAGAAGTAATTTATAGGTTAAACGACATGGTAAAGTTGTATTAACTAATCACAACAGATAGGAGATTATCTGTATCCTGATTCAAACACATTTTTAGAAAATTACTAGACAATGGGAAAAAATTGAACACTGACTAGCTATTTGAAGTTATTCATGAAACACTGTCATTTCATTGAGGTTCGACAATACTATTATGTCTAAGTTTTAAAAGTGTCCTTATCTGAACCTACCGTATAGCACAGGAAACTCGACTCAATACTCTGTAATGACCTATATGGGATTAGAATCTAAAAAAAGAGTGGATATATGTATATGTATAACTGATTCACTTTGCTGTACAGCAGAAACTAACACAACATTGTAAATCAACTATACTCCATAAAAATTAATTTAAAAAAGAAATACACCTTGAAATATGCACAAATAGAATAAGAACAAAAAATAAAATGAAATTTAAAAGAAAGATCATGTCCATGGCTAGGCAGCTCTCAAATAATATATTGATTACTATACTAAGGCAGGGTCTAGTCTGAGAGCCTTAAGCAGTTAACGATCGTTTATGTTGGCTTGTCATAAACATTTATGAGCTCTTAGTATGTGACTGGAGTAAACGTGTAATGTAATCCTTCCCAACACCCCTTCAACAGCCTGCTACCAGGCTCTTTGTTCTCATCTCCATTTCTTAGAGTTGAGGCCAGAGCATGTCACCTCCCACTTCCAGGCCCTCGCTCCAATTTGTTGGGTTTCAATGCAATGGCTATTTTGGACAAGTGTCCTTTCACTGGGTACCTGCACCAGTGGAATGAAAGTGGTGTGACCCATAAACGAAAATAATTAAGGCATTTACCAAGTTTCAAAACAAATTCCACTTGAAATTAAAAAGCTATAATTTAAAACCATTTCTCTGTTCCCACGACATGCAAGAAAAACTGCTGTCTCACTCAGGTGCCTTAAGAGAGGTAAATGTTTTCCACCAACCAGAGGGATGGATTTTAGAAGATGGAATCATCTTGGAAGGCCATTATGAACATAATATGAGAATTCCATTTCTCAGCATTTCTCCTTTATGAATATAGAAAAATGGATTCAGAAAATAAACCTAAGCAAGCATTTGTCACTGACAAACCTTCCAATTGTTTGAAAAAAAAGTGGCCATTGTCTTGTAGCCTGAACATTTTTTCCCCTGGATGAACTAGAATTCATTTGCTTTATCTATAGAGCATAATTGCCTCTGTACCTTCCTGGCTGGAATTATACTTTAGTTCTGCCTGATTATACGGTCATTCACATCTGCAATGAGAACAGTAGAAAGAATAAGCAAAATATTAAACAGAGTTTGTTCTAAAGAACTGTTTCCTAGCCTCTATGTCAGGAGATGAACAGAAGCATTGCCCATACAATTATGAGCAAACCCTATTTATAGCACAAGTTCTTCCTCAAAGCACCCTTTTTTTTTCTGTTGAAATCATGCCAAATGGCTTAGTGTCGCTTGAGTAAATATTGTGCACTTACCAGTTTGGCTTGAAAGTAGTTTGAGAATTAGCTCTTGATCCATCAATGGGCAGCAAGGAAACTGCAGCTACTGAAAGGTCTGCTAACATTCTCCCCTGTAAGCAGTCCCTCAAGTCAGAGTCATTTTCTACTGCAAGAGTTGATTAATGGGAAAAGAACTCTCGTGCTAAAATAAAATGTCAATAATTTGGGCACAGAACAGTGTAGCTGGGTCAGTTTTAGAAGGCTTGCTCTGTATACATTACAAAATGACTCATTCGTTCATTCATTCATTTGTTCACTCATTTATTCTTTTATTCAAACTGTTCCCTGTGGGTTCTAGGATAAGGATGGGAATACAAAATAATTATGATATACTCCCTAACTTTAAGAAATCAGTGATATAGACTGATAGATAATACTGTCAAAGATGTATTGAACATTTACTTAATAATTTGCTGAATGCTATTTAAAGCATTTTTGGTTTTTTTTTTAATCGAGGTAAAATTGGTATATAAGATTATGTTAGTTTCACATGTACAACATAACACTCTGATTTTTGTATGCATTACAGAGTGATTACTACAGTAAGTCTAGTTACCATCATCACTATACAATTGGCCCCCTTACTCATTACACCTGACACCCAATCCCCTTCTGTTCTGGTAACCACCAATCTGTTTTCTGTGTCTATAAGTTTGTTTTGTTTGTTTGTTGTGTTTTTTAGGTTTTACATATAAGTGAAATTGTACGGTATTTGTCTTTTTCTGACTTATTTCACTTAGTGTAATACCTTCAAGGTCTATCTGTGTTGTCACAAATGGCAAGATGCCCTTCTTTTTAAAGGCTCAATAGTATTCCATTATGTATATATCTATATATATATCACATTTTCTTTATCCATTCATCCACTGATGAAAAGTTAGATTGTTTTCATATCTTGGCTATTTTTAAAAATGCCACAATGGACATAGGGATGCATGTATGTTTTCAAATTAGTATTTTCATAGTTTTTGGATAAATGCCCAGAAGTAGAATACCTGGATCATATGATAGTTCTATTCTTAATTTTTTGAGGAAATTCCTTACTATTTTCCATAGTGGCTGCACCAATTGACATTCCCACCAACAGTGTATAAAGGTTCTCTTTTCTCCACTTCCTCTCCAACACTTGATGGATTGTTTTATTTCATCCTCACAACACCTTTATCAGGTATATACTATTCTAATCTTCATTCTCAGATGAAGAAACTCATCCTTAGAGGTGGTATTTACTCCTAAAAACTATAGCATAGTGGGGCAAATGCTGTAAGAATGCAGAAGCAGGAGTGATTGATTCTGACTGAGGTTTAGACTACATACTTCAAAGGATGAGTAGTATTTAGATTTCATTTTGAAAGACAAATTGCAATCTCGTCCATGCTCCCATAGAAATTCTAATACAATTCTGTTACAGTACTTAGTATATTATATTTTATTTAATTGTATACATTTATATATTCCTCATGGAGTTACATCTTTATAGGCACCATTTTGACTGCCCAATGCCTTGAACTGTGTTCAAGACAGAGAAAGTTTTCAATACATTTATTCTGAATGCATATATGAGCAAGATTTCATTAGGTGTAGTAAAGTGAGATTTCCAGAAAAACAGAACAGCATTAGACTTGGCACAGAGATATGAATGTAATTGTGTTATTTGAGTAAAAATGAGTATACCCCCAATTAAATGTAGGGTGTAAGGATTATAACTGGAGGAGAGGTCAGGAAAAGAGAAAACTGGAAAGGCAAGTTGCCTTTTGATTATGAATTGGTTTTTACTTGAACTTGATTCAAAGTCAGTGGGGGAGGTGATGAACATATGACCTGAGCTATGTTGGTAGATTATCAAGCCCAACATGAATTAACAAAAGGGTTAGTTGGAGGGTGAGATGAAGTTTTCTACCAAAAAGCTGATGGCTGGAATGGAAGTAGATACAGAAAGTGAATCAACAGCATTAATGACTGACAGAATCAAGGTGATGCTTCAGAGAGAGGAACAGAGTAGAATAGTAACCTTGGACTTTGAAGTGTGTCTGGGAAGAAAGTCTAGCTATTAATGTGATAAGTTTCAGGGTTAGAAGCAGAAAAACTTGGGTTTTAAATTCTCAAAATTCACAATGAATAGATCAACAAAAAAGCATGCGTCCCAAATTCCTCAGGGTTTTGACTATTAAGTGTCTAAGACATTTCCTGAGCTACTTAATCCAAAATTCTAGAGCAGTCTTCTTTACCTAAAAGATAGACTATCTGGCATCAGCTATCCTGAACATTCAAACATAGTCAGTTACATTTTCTCAAGGTCTCTTCTATACGAAAAATTTTTAGAATTCAAGTGAACTCCTGAAGAAGCCCCAAATGTATCCATAGTCTCTAAATGCCCTGAGGTGGAGCACACAAACAATGCTTGTGTCTTTGCTATAAGACTTGTAGAGCAATTCAACATGTTAGTCTATTGAGCCATCTAGATCCAGAAATTTCTTCGCAAACGTTCTAGCAGATTAGGGCTGTATTAGCTAGCAGAAAATAACAGACACCCCACCTCATGCTGACTTGGAAAATAAGGATATTTATGGCTTCCCATAACTGGGAGTCTAGAAGTAGGGCACATATCAGGATGATCTTGCTCACGTGTTCTTTCTCTGGAGTTCTCTGGAAACCACTTTCCTCTGTGAGTGGACTCAGTTGTCAGGAAGGCAGTGAAATGACTATAGGATTCGAGCACATGACTGTGTTTAGATAAAGCATGAGAAACAGAAGCTACTGGAAAGAAACCATTCCAGAAAATAGAAGAAAAATTACTACAAACAAACAGCAAATGTTTCCTGTTCTCTCACTGGCACAAATTGCACACTATATGTTCATGCTTGAGCCTATCACTGGCAGTAGGGTGGAATTACTCTTAGAATCTATCAGTGCCCAAGAGAAAAAAGAAATACAGTTGCTGGTAATGAAGCTATTACAAGGGCAGAGTGAGCAATGGGGTCAGGGAAGTGACCCAGAGATCAGTAACTGCAAAAACCACTATTGCCTCTATACCTGGATAATAAAAAGTGGGGAGAGCAGTGTAACCCAGTGCTGCTCCTGATAGACTTGCCTGTCACCGGGTAAGAACAACCCAAGAGACCTCTGCTCCACTCCCTTTGCTAGAATCCATTGTCACCTGCAGATTCTCTTTGCCGGAAGCAGAAAGACAACAGCTTTGTTCTTCTTACTCCTTATTTCCCATCCGGCGGCTCACACTGGCAATACCCATCTGCATGACAGTCTAAGAAAAGTCATTTGCAAGAATGATTCCGAGCTCAGGGTCTACAGACAAATAATCAGCATGCTCTCAGACCAAATAAGCCTGCACATGAAACCGAGAAGGATGCAAGTGAGGGTACGATTATAGCAGGTATCAGTTGCCCTGAAGCACATGGGCTATGTGGGTAAGAGACAAATACTGAATAAAAGTGGGTTTTGTTAGCATGGAAGAAAGGAGGATGGATATTGTGCAGGTTAGCAATACCATACGCAATAGCACTGACAATTAAGCCTACGATTCATCTTCAGTGACTAATACAAGTTTGAGAAAAGACCTTTGAAAATATCACTTGAATTAAAATCACATAAATAGTGTGTGTCTCTTGATGGTCTGAGAAGATTTCTTTGATTGCTTTTGATTTTATCGGTGAAACACCCTACGTGGACCAAGAGAAACATTCCTATGGGGGATATTGTTATCATTACAACACAAAACCTAAGAGGAGTAATTAATGCATTAACTAAGATCGCCTCATTAAGATGGAATGTGTTAGACATGCTCACACATTCTCAGTAAGTCTGACTGCTTTATCGCTTATTTGATGCTAACAGATTTCCTTCTCTGAGTTTTCACTTCACGTTGGCTCAGTGGGAGTCCAAGTATCATCACAACTGAGCTGGGAATAAAGATTTTGTCAGCTCTTTTCCTTGATGATCATATCATTTAGGACAAATTCCAAAGGGCAAGACAATCTAGGCTTCCAGTACAGCTAGAGTCCCATGCTGCAGTCCCACTGGACCTATTTGAGCTGCTTGGCAAAATATCAAAGATTGCTCCACTAACTTACTTCTATCCTTCCTGCCCTCTAGAAATTTCTAGTCTCTATGTCTTGTCAAACAAGAAAGACTTAAAGGCTTAAAGACTCTTCTTTCTCTTTGGTCATGAATACAACTCAAATGACAAGCCAACCTTTTATGAAATGTGGACTTATCCATATTTCACAACCATTTATGATACCATGTGATCATCCATCTGCTTTTTTGAACTACTCTTGCAATTCCATACTTTCTTTTGGTCAAATAAGTTCTGACCATGCTCTTGTTCTTTTTGGTTTTCTTACAAAATATGCTTTTTGTCCCTATTTTAATGCTCAAACACTCAATAATACTTATCATAATTGTAATTACATTAATTTTTGTCTTTTTTAAAAAAACTACAAAGAAATGTAAGCTAGTCATAACAATTAAAAAAGAATAGAGGAATAGAAAATAAAAATAATCTTTTCTTCCCACCCTCAAATGTCTTCCCATTTTTGGAAATGATGTTAAGTTTGTCCTTCTAGACTTAAAAAATTTATTAAAATGTTTAAATATGGGATATTTCAAACATACACAAAAAAGTAATGACTGAGTTAATATAAGTTAAGTGTTCTAATCAGTGCCTGGCATATAGTAAGCACTATTAAACTTTTGTTTAAATAAAAATATATCAAGTTATCCAGTGTCCAGGTTTGATGTGTTAATATTCTTCTATATTTGCATCAGATTTCTCTGTGCTTAAAGAGAAATAAAGCATTATAGATTGACTAAAACTTCAGACCCATGGCTTCTTACCCATCTCTCTCTATGCTGCCCGCCCCCAGCCATCGCCTCTGTCAAAGCTCTCCCTCTGGACTGTCTCAGAACAGACCTGTTCATAGGGAACAAGGACTGGCAGAAACCTCAGAATCTGTTGCTTGGTATATAGCATCCTCATATGTGTTTTGGTAACTTTTGTACATATATATGTACGTCCATAATCAATATATGCTATTGTTTTGTGTATTTTTTAAGTTTACAAAACTGGCATCTTACTGAACACATTATTTTCTAACTTCATTTCCCCACTTCTCATTCAGATCTCCCCATTTTAACTCATGGAATTCTTGCTCACTGATTTTAATTTATGTATATTTTTCAATAGTATGATTAAATGGTATTTTATTCACTCATCTTTTGTTGACAGACTTTCAGGTTGTGTAAATTGTTATTACAAAGGAGGACAAAATGAAAATCTTTGTTCATGTTGCCTCAAGTACTCATGAAAGGCTTGCTCCAGGGTAAAGACCTAAACACACACTTTCTGGGTTGCAGTATCAGTGCATCTTAAAATTCACGAGGTATCATTAAATTATTCTCTAAATTAGCTGTATCAGTTGCCACTCTCACTGTAAAAGCTTAAGAGTTTTCCTCTTTCTTGCATATTCACTAACTACTGTCCTGGTCAGACACTGAAATTTTGCCAACGGTATCTCTTAATAATTTTAGTTTGGCTTCCTTCGACATTTTTGAGGATATTTATCTTTTTTGATATGTTGGTGGGTGATCTGGCTTTACTTTTTCATAAACTATCCTTTGCTTATTTTTCTATTGGGCCATCTGTTTTTTCAATTGTTTTATTCACTATTTATACTTGATATAGATTATTTCTTGGGTATTTACATTATAAATATTTCCTCTAGTATGTAGTTTATACTTACTCTGTTTATGGTATCTTTAATTTTAAGGTAGTCAGATTTCTCATCTTTTGCCCATTGTAAATGTTTTTTACATTCTCTTTGGAAAGTTTTGAAGCTTAGCTTTTCGACATTTAGACCTTTAATCTGTCCAGAATCTATATTTGTGTATTGAGTAACAGAGATGCAGTTTTTTTTTTCTTTTTCCACACGAATAGCCAATTGTCCCAGTATCATTTATTCCTTTACAACTTTTTAAAAAAATGTCAGATTTGTGTTATCCTAAATTCCCATATGTTCAGCACATTTTTCTTGGCTCTCCATTAGATTCATCTGGTCTATTTTTCTGTCCTTCTTTTCTATTTTACATCTCTCCACTATCGCCATACTCTTTTAATTATTAGATGTTATTTAAAGAATTATTAGCTAGATTTCTTGATACTAAGCCATTCCTATTAAAAATGTTTTTGTTTTTTGTTTCTAACATGTGTATTTGTTTATAGTGGGACAAACTCTTGGCATAATCACACTTTTTTTTCTATGTTTATCAAATACTATGTGTTTCAAAAAAGGTTTTTCAGTATATAACCCTAAGAATTTTTAGCCTACTCGTTTTTCGCTATCCAGGTACAATAGCAAATGAGCTTCACATTCATTGCCTGACCCAGATGGAGGAGAAGGCACAAGAAAAATTTTGAAATTACACATTAGCAATAAGAACCTTCTGTTTTCTCCATACCTCTCACCACCTGCTATAGATTATGTATATTCCAAGGGCTGGAATGAGAGTAAATATGAAGTGAAGACTGTTTAGTGGTGGGTCCCCAGGGAAGGGCCACTGAAGCTCAGTTTCTCTTAGCCCTCTTCTTGGTGGGGGTTGGGGGGGAGCAGGGATAATAAGAGATGAAAGAAACATCAGATAGACTTGGAGTTTGCAAAGGAATCCCCAAGCAGACCCTATGGTAGCATAAATGTTCTAAATTTCCTTCATTCCCAGTGTGTCATTAGAATAGTAGAGGAGAAATGATTCTATCTACGTCTCTAGGACAATGGGCCCTGCACCCCTTACAAAGTTTCCCAGGTCTCCAGAATTGAACAGAAACAGTAAATGAGTTCCCATGTGCTTAGGAACAGTATAGAAGTTGTTGAAGGACTTAGAAAACTTAACTAATTTCCCCACAGCCTCTTTGTAGCAATAGAACTGCAGGACTTTTTGGCCTTGGTAGCCAGAGGCACCTTCTGGATAGGCAAAAGTCAATGAGCTTGTGGAGCCATCTGGTCCTGGACTTATGTTTGTTGGTGGAGAGATATACCATGTTCTTGGATTGGAAGAATCAATACTGTGAAAATGAATATACTACCAAAAGCAATCTATGATTCAATGCAATCCCTATCAAACTACCAATGGCATTTTTTACAGAACTAGAACAACACATCTTAAAATTCGTATTGAGACACAGAAGACCCCAAATAGCCAAAGCAATCTTGAGGGGAAAAAAATTGAGCTGGAGGAATCATATTCTCTGACTTCAGACTATACTACAAAGCTACAGTAATCAAGACAATATGGTACTGGCACAAAAACAGAAATACAGATCAATGGAACAGGATAGAAAGCCCAGAGATAAACCCACACACCTATGGTCAACTAATCTATGACAAAGGAGGCAAGTCTATACAAGGATATACCACTTCAATAAGTGGTGCTGGGAAAACTGGGCAGCTACATGTAAAAGAATGAAATTAGAACACTCCCTAACACCGTACACAAAAATAAGCTCAAAATGGATTAAAGACCTAAATGTAAGACTGGACACTATAAAACCCTTAGAGGAAAACATAGGAATAACACTCTTTTACATAAATCACAGCAAGAACTTTTTTGACCCACCTCCTAGAGTAATGGAAATAAAAACAAAAATAAACAACTGGGACCTAATGAAACTTATAAGCTTTTGTACAGCAAAGGAAACTATAAATAAGATGAAAAGACAACTATCAGAATGGGAGAAAATATTTGCAAATGAATCAACAGACAGAGGATTAATCTCCAAAATATATAAATAGCTCATGCAGCTCAATATTAAAAAAAGCCAAACAACTTAATCAAAAAATGGGCAGAAGACCTAAATAGACATTTCTCCAAAGAAGACATACAGATGGCCAAGAGGCACATGAAAAGCTGCTCAACATCATTAATTATTAGAGAAATGCAAATCAAAACCACAATGAGGTATCACCTCATGCTGGTTAGAATGGGCATCATGAGAAAATCTACAAACAACAAATGCTGGAGAGGGTGTGGAGAAAAGGAAACCCTCTTGCACTGTCGGTGGGAATGTAAATTGATACAGCCACTATGGAGAACAGCATGGAGGTTCCTTAAAAGACTAAAAATAGAATTACCATACGATCTAGCAATCCCAGTACTGGGCATATACCCAGAGAAAACCATAATTCAAAAAGACACTTGCACCCCAATGTTCATTACAGCACTATTTACAATAGCCAGGTCATGGAAGCAACCTAAATACCCACTGACAGACGAATGGATAAAGAAGATGTGGTACATGGGGCTTCCCTGGTGGCACAGTGGTTGAGAGTCCGCCTGCCAATGCAGGGGACACGGGTTCATGCCCCGGTCCGGGAAGATCCCACATGCCTGTGCTCCACAATGGGAGAGGCCACAACAGTGAGAGGCCCGCGTACCACAAAAAAAAAAA
>NW_020837966.1:23809364-23857507 GCF_003676395.1 Aethalodelphis obliquidens | reverse complement strand
GTACATATATACAATGGAATATTACTCAGCCATAAAAAGGAATGAAATTGGGTCATTTGTAGACATGGATGGACCTAGAGACTCTCATACAGAGTGAAGTAAGTCAGAAAGAGAAAAACAAATATCGTATATTAACTCATATATGTGGAATCTAGAAAAATGGTACAGATGAACCAGTCTGCAAGGCAGAAATAGAAATACAGATGTAGAGAACAAACCTATGGATACCAAGGGGGGAAAGCAAGGGTGGTGATGGTGGTGGTGGGATGAATTGAGAGATTGGGATTGACATATATACACTAATACGTATAAAATAGATAACTAATAAGAACCTGCTGTACAAAATAATATATAAAACAAAAAAACAAAAACAAAACAAGACAAAACAATAAGAACAAAAAGATTTGAGGGAAAAAAAAAAAAAAAAAGAAGTCAATGAACCTGCAGAGACCTGTATGGGCTTTTGCCCACAAAACAAAGATAAAAACAAAAACAAATTTGGGGCCTTTAAACTACCCTGTGCTCCCTGTAGCACTACAAACAATAGAATTCTACATATCACCTGTATTGGGGTTACCTAGAGGTCTCAATGGGAAGTCATGATCACTTTTTTGGTGTCTAATGGTAGTGAGAGGAAGGTGGATTCAGCAATTAACTTAGAGTGCCATTGACCTTGAATCTCCTGATACTTTCTTTCTCATGAATTTAATTAAATTATTTTATGTAATTATATTTTTAATGACTCACTCCCCAAAAGACTGAAAGCACCTTGAGAGGAAGAATTATGGTTGCCTGTTTACCACTCTATCCCTAAGCCAAGCAGAGTGCCTGGTGCATAGTGAATGTTCAGTAAATAATTGTTTAATGAATGAATGCTCAAATCATACACACACACACACACACACACACACACATAAGGCTCATATCTAATTATAATAGAAAGAGCCCTAGTGTGGGATTTAGGTGTTCTAGGTATAATCCTTATCTATTCACTAATTATGTGTGACCTTGGCAAGTCATAACCTTTTCAGAACTTCAGTTCTTCTGCAAAATGGAATGATTAGATTTAAATCAGTGATTTACGAAATGTCCTTGCTCTGCAGATATTTTCGAGAACAGGACAGGATTAGAGAATGTGTGCACTGGGCAGGCTTAGTACTTCTAGTGTCTAACTCATTAAGAACAAGATTAATTTATTTTAAATATTAGGCTTAACATTTGAAGAGTGTGTCTGTAGCTTACAAACACACACACACACACACACACACACACACACACACACACACACACCACACAATCGGGGAGAATATCTCCAAGTTTTCTTACGTCTTCTTGAGATAGGCTGGTCTATAACCAGAAAAGACAGCAGCGTGTTTCTCTCCATCTTAGCTTTATAGTAAGTTGTTAAAAACCCTGTAAGCATTGTTAAGAATCTGGATTGTTTAGTCAAGAATTGGTAGAAAAAGAGTTATAATAACCTTTATAGTAACAGGAATTGCAATAGTAAGCTGGTCCTGTATTGTTCTGTATCTAGAAACCTCATGTATGTATTCTACTGAACAGAAAAAATAAATAAGTATTCTCATAAGTGTTTGATATGTGTGTGTGACACTGACATATCTGCAGTTACCTAACTTTTACCATGTATTTTACTAAGAATTTTTTTTAAAACTGATAAAATACAGCAGCACTATAAAGTAGATACAATTCTCTTTCCTTTTTATATCTCTTCAGTCAAAATGTTTATTGGGCATCTATATATCCTTGTTAACATTCAATGGAATGGGCAATGAATATGAAAGTAAAGACATACAAACTCCATGCTTTCATGGCACTAATATGAGAATTGAGTGGTGGGGACAGAAAAAAAAAAACAGATAAATAAATTCATAATATACTTTGAGGGATTTCCCTGGTTGCGCAGTGGATAAGATTCTGTGCTCCCCATGCAGGGGGTCCAAGTTTGACCCCTAGTCAGGGGACTAGATCCCACATGCATGCAGCATCTAAGAGTTCACATGCCACAACTGAGAAGCCCACGTGCTGCAACTAAGGAGCCTGCTTGCCGCAGCTAAGACCCAGTGCAACCAAATAAATATTAGAAAATATACTTTTAGATAGAGATGGTTCATCACTTTTACTAAAGATATTCAGATATCTCTAAAAAAAATAAAGAGGGCAATGGAATAGAGCATGATGAGGGTGGAGTTGGAGGAGAAGAAAAGTTACATTTGAGAGAGTTGTTGGGAAAAATCTGAGTAGAGAACACTTGAGCTGAGATCTGTGTAATGATCTTGCAGACACTAAGCGTGAACTCCAGATAAAATACAAACAACTATGAGAAGACAACTGGGGAGTGAGCAAAAGTGATGATATTCTAGAGGGGAACTGACATTTGGAAAGAGGAAAGAGCACAAGGTGAATTTCTGGTGGCTACGGTTTTTAGTCTGAGGGTAAGTCATAATCAGTCTCACACAGGCAATTAAAACTCCAAAAGAAAACTCGGTGTTTTTGGCAAGGTGCACTGGGGGGTTAGAGTTTGAGGAACCACTTCCCCTCGAAAGTCAGACAGTAGTCCTTCCTGCAAAGGAGATATTCAGAAAGGGGAGACCCAAGTCTGTGATTTAACTCTACTGACATCCTAGGCTGACCTCTGAAACGTGCCTGTGTGGACCATGCTGCCAGAAACTCAGCTAAGGATGAAGGAACTGACATTTTAGTTGCTTCCCTTAGGGGAATGAGTTTAAGAAAAAAATGCATAGTGCTCAGTTTAGTCATCTACTGAAAGGAATTAACAAGACTGAAAAAAATGCAGAAGTATAACCATGGTATTATTTCAGAAGACAATATCAAATATTGTTGATATCAATCTTACCACAAATTGATCTCTATGTTTTATGTCTCCCTATCATAATTCCAGCAAACCTGGTTTTAAAATTCATATGGAAATGTTGAGGACCTAGAATATCCAGAGCAAACTTGAGAAAGATAAAGTTGGAAGATTATGCTACATAATTTCAAGATTAACATATGGTGATCAAATAATTATTTTACTGGCACAAAGATCAATAAATGTGTTAAATTAATAGGATAGAGAGCTAAGAATTCAATATGTACTTATATGTCTATTTTATTTTTTTAGACAAAGACATGAAAACCATCCAATGGGAGATAAAACAGTCAACAAATGGTGTTGGAAAAACTGGATATCCCCAGAGAAAACAATATACCTAGACACCTACCCTACACTTAACACAAATATTAATTTGAGATCTCTTATAGAATTAAATATAAATAGAAAAACTATAGAGCTTTTAGAGAAAAATACAGGAGAAAATTTTTGTGAGTTGGGTGTAAGTAAAGATTTCTTAGGACACAAGAATCAAAACCATAAAAGAAAAAATGATAAAGTTAGATTTCCTCAAAACTAAATATTTCTCCTCATTAAAAATAAAATCTCACAACTTTGAAATGAAAACATGCATAAAATTTATAAAGTGTAAGTAGATAAATAGTTAAACAACACAGAGTTAGCTTGAATGGGCTCCCAATGGCCTAACTGGGAACAATGTGGACCTTACAATTAATGAGTAATGGATTATAATCGTTTAAGTAAAAATGATCTGTGAAACTACTGATAAATAAGTAAATAAATAAAGTACATGGGGTAGTAACATGATTCTAATAGTAGAAGGGCAACCAATAAAAGAAGAAGTGATGATAAAATTGAGACCCATTATTCTGCAGCTATCTTAGGGATAATTATTGTAGGCAAGCCATCAGTAGGTGCTAATATCTGTGGGTGAAATTTAAATAAGAGAGGATATTCACACGGTCTCATATATATATGCTGAGGTTACTTATGAATTATGAATGAACAATGGTAAGTTTAAAGTGAAGGAATCTGGCAGACTCTACCTTTAACCAAGAGATCAAAGTAAACATCACTAGTAATGGGACAAACTGATAACATTCACTTCTTCAAGTGATTCACTGAAAAGGACACAGCATTACTCACATGGTCTTACATGAGACAAACCCAATTGAGGAACATTCTACAAAACAACCAACCTGTACTATTCAAATGTCAGTGTTATGAAATAAAAAAAAAAAAAAAAGAATGAGAAATTATTCCAGATTAAAGACTAAACAACCATGAGACCTGAATGTCATGCATCATCCTAGATTAGTTCATAAATGGGTGAAAATCCTATTAAGGACAACTAGTGAAATTGAATAAGGACTTTATTATTAGTATTGTTAATGTCAAATTTTCTGAATGTGATCATTTGTTTCACTTTGGTCATGTAAGAAAATGACCTTGTTTTGAGAGAGAGAGAGAGAAGCATATAGCAAATGCAGTGAAAGGTACCAATTTCTGAAGGATATATGGGTATTAATTGAATTATTCTTGTGACTTCTAAGGTTTAATTTTTTTTCAAAGAGAAAAATTCAAAACATAACAAAAATAATCTAAATACAATTTTTTTCTGCTGTTTACTTAGGAGAGATTCTCTTCACACGTGGATTGATCTTAATCAGTGATTAGGGCCTTTCCTCAGCACGTGGAGGTTTTTTTAATGATATCATTTTTTAATGTCGCTTTTCCAAATGTTCTCATGCTTCTTTTCCACCATGAGAAAAAGTACTTTTCTTATATTTTTAATGCCATTATCCATCCCACATACTTTGTATATTTCTCTTTCATTTTTAATGAATATATTTTAAAATATTTCTGCCCTATCTTTCTGCCTTCTAGTGGCTCTTTTCAAGATGGTTCTCCAAATCACTGATTTTATTTCCACACTGTTAAAATTCAGGATTCTACTACTGCATAGATCCTTTCCCTAAACCTCTCTGTTATCATTTTATATTTCAGCTCAACCTATTTTCTGAAAATCTTGCTCCTACTTTTTCTTAGAGTTTTTTTCTACCTGCATCCAAAAGAAGATGCCAGCTTCACCTAACACTTCTTAGTAAGTCATTATCAGGGGTTTTCCTTTCTGTGAGTTTTCAGATAATGCTTCTTTTCTTGTCATATACTGCAGTATTTTGTTTTCATTCTCACCTATGAAACTGCTGACTCATCCAAAAAGGATGAGAGGGCAAGCTAGTCTGCCATTTGCTAATAGAAGACTTGTCTTAGTGCAGTGCTCCTAATCATTCTAATGCTTCTATGTTAGACTGAGTTGAGGTCTGTACCTTTACCTCATGCTGGCTACCTGAGTTATGTTTTATATGAGGAGAACTTTCTAACTCTTCCTGCAGGATGTGCTCACAAGATTTCACTTCCCAGTATTCAAATTGCCTTTACAGTTTTCCCCTCCTTGCACAATTTTTTTTTTTGTGTGTGTGTTTAGTCACTAAATGCTTGGAGATGCTCCAGATCGTTGTCTGTATATTAGAGAGATAAGTAAGTCCTATATGCCTGTTGGTATAGATTTATTTTTTTAACTAAGAAGGACAGGTAGTAAAGGAAGGCACAAGTGTCTTTTTTCTTTGTTTCCAAATATTTATTTATTTATCTATTTATTTTTATTTATTTATTTTGGCCACACTGGGCAGCTTGTGGGATCTTAGTTCCCCAACCATGGATCGAACCCGGGCCCGCGGTAGTGAAAGCACAGAGTCCTAATCACTGGGCTGCCAGGGAGTTCCCCCAAATACTTACTGGGTTCCTGCTCTGTATCAGGTACTGTTCTTACCATTTTACGTTCATTATCAAAAGTCACAAGAGTCTTGTTATTACCCTCAGAACATCATAGAATTGCTGGGTCATAAATGATTATAATTTTACCCCCTGTCCTAGACCTATCAAACTTTTGGAACTAGAATTTGGATCTAAACCAAACTTTTAGGTCCTGGCAATAAACTGACTTCCTCTCTTAGAATTTTTAAAATTGAGTATTAATTATTTCCTGTGGCTTCAAAGTCAGGCAAAAGTGGGTAGAAGATTCATCAGAGTCAGATAGTCTAATCATTTTAGCTAAGTTTCCCCATTATTTTTATCTTTAAAAAATAAGTTTTAATTAATGGTAGAATAAACTTTTGAGCAAAGAGTCAACTAAGAAAATAAGAGATATAATTTTAATCCCAGTGATGAATGCCTATTTTCCTATCTTGAATTGAGTCCTTTTGTTTCTTAGGTATATTTTCAAAATTCATATTTTGTGTTCTGCAGTAACTACAATATACTGGAGCAAGGGCATGTTCTTTACTTTGGAAATTGCTTTGAAGGCGTATATCTTAAAATAAATCAAGTTAAGATATAACTTTTGTTATTAGTTTGTAGTTGTATAGTTGTACATTGCAGTGAATGTGGCTGGATTTATATCTACTTTTAGGGATTTATTGGTGTTTTCTTTATGGCTTGATATATAAACAATCATTTTAAATGTTCCATTGGCTCTTGAAAAGAAGGAGCAGTACTTACATAGGATTCAGGATTTGAAATACAGTTATACATAAAACATATCCTGTTAATATATTACTCAGGCCTTTCTTTTTGTTTACTTGCTCTATCAAAGACTGTTAAAAAATTTCAATTAAATTTGTGTCTCTGGCTATTTCTCTATATATTTCTTAGCATATGTTTTAAGTATTTAAATTCTATGTTAAATACTTAAAAGTTTACTACTATTTCTACTTTCGGTACACTGGGGCATGTGTTTTTAGCATACAAACGTGAACTATAAAAATTACATATATAATATAGTAATTCTTTTCTTTTTTGGATTATTTCATCCATCAAAGGCTGATAGGTTATATTAAAAAATTCTATGACTGTTTCTATTTCTCCTATGTCTAAGTACTTATTTTATATATTTAGATAATAGGTTATCACTTTTTGAAGTCTCATCACAGTTGGACGCTCACCATGGATTGTATGTTTTTAACCTTTATCTGCTTAAAAGCTCACCTTGAACTCCACTTTCATGTTGTTATTGGAATCCCTGCCTTACTTTTATTGCATTTGTATTATATATATTTGCCCTTCTTTTTCCTTTTAGTCTTTCAGGTGTACTTTTTTTCACCCCGCACCTTGCTGAAAGTATATAGTTTATTTATGTATATGTATATATATGTCTACTTACTTATTTTTTAGACTATATCCAAGATTAAGTGCTTTCATTGAAGTATAATTTACATGTAGTGAAACACACTTCTTAAATATATAATTTGGCGATTTTGGTGTGTAACGAATACATCATTCAAGAAAGAGAATATCTTCATTACTGCAGAAACTGCCCCCTCACGTCCTTCTCTAGTAAACTCTGTTTCCAGAAGAACCACTCTTCTCATTTTTATAATCACAGATTAATTTTTCCTGTCATCAACCTTTCTATAAATGTGACCATACCTAACATACTGATATGTAGTCTGGCTTATTTTACTCCAAATGGTGTTTTCAAGACTCATTTTAAATTTCAAGACTCATTTAAAAATTATTTTGTTGCTTGAATCAGTAATTCCTTTTACTCATTTCTGAGAAGCATTTCATTACACAGATATACCGTAATTTTTATACTATACTATTCTCCTTTTGATGGAGAATACTTAGGTTATTTACAGTGTTATTTAGGTTGTTTCCACTGTCATTTAGGATATTTCCATTGTCATTTAGGTTACTGCCACCTTTCACTTATTACGAATAAGAAGCTACTATGAAAATTCTTAGATGAGTCTTTTGATATGAGTATACATATTTAAAGCTTATGTATGAAATTGCCACATAAGTTTCCATAGTGATTATATCATTTTTAACCCCACCTGCAATGGAACAAGTTGCTCTACAACAGCAGTAGTTGAAACAGAGTGTGTACACACCTGGAGTTCCTGAGACCTTTTCAGGAGGTTTGAAAAAAATTCAAACTATTTTCCTAATAATACTAAGATGGTATTTCTACCATGTTGATATCTGCACTTTTGGAAGAAAAGCAATGGGGGCAAGGGGGGAGGTAAAAATAAATCTGATGTTTATTATAGCATAATTAGAGCAGTAGCACCAAACTGTACAGATAGCCATTGTTTTCTTCACTGCCATACACTTAGAGTTAAGAGAAAGAGATAAGAATAAAGAAAGAAAGAAAGAAAGAAAGAAAGAAAGGAAGGAAGGAAGGAAGGAAGGAAGACAAAGAAAGAAAGAAGTCAGTACTACAGAAGAATGTCCTTGCTGAAGCAGTAAAAATCGCTAATTTTACTAAATTTTCACCCTTTAGTACACAGGTTTTTTTTTTTTAACATCTTTATTGGAGTATAATCGCTTTGGAGTTGTGTTAGTTTCTGCTGTATAACAAAGTGAATCAGCTAAATGTATAGATATATCCCCATAAACCCTCCCTCTTGCGTCTCCCTCCCACCCTCTCTATCCCACCCCTCTAGGTGGTCACAAACCACCGAGCTGATCTCCCTGTGCTATGCAGCTGCTTCCCACTAGCCATCTATTTTACTTTTGGTAGTGTATATATGTCCATGCCACTCTCTCACTTTGTCCCAGCTTGCTCTTCCCCCTCCCCGTGTCCTCAAGTCCATTCTCTATGTCTGCATCTTTATTCCTGTCCTGCCCCTAGGTTCATCACAGCCATTTTTTTTTTTAGATTCCACATATATGAGTACACTTAATTTTAATATTCTTTGCGAGAAATAGGAAGTACACATAAATCTCTACTATTGTATTCTGAAGTATAATGGCTATCTTGACAAACAGCACCTTAATTGTGAGGGAAACTGGCTGCCTTTTTCATGGAACACCATTTTTACTTAAAAAATGACTGACAGTCTATGATTATTCAGAGTGGATATTTGTTAAACATTTTTCAAAAATTAACTAATTGTGTCTGTCACTCCAAGGAAAACAACTGACTGTACGTGTTACCAGTGATGAAAGTTGAGCTTTTAAGCAAAAATTAGAATGCAAAAAAAACTTATATGCACTGGCTTCCCAATATTTAAAGATGTAGTTGATAAACTTGGTGGTGATATAAATGAATGCGATAATGCATAATGAAATATGTCAACATTTAGAAGATCTCAATAACTTAGTAAAACAAATATTTTGCAAATAAACAATGTACAATGTTATAAAATCATGCTTGAGTGAAAGATCTATCCAAAGTTTGATAGATCATTTGATTTTAATGTAACAGAATGCGAAAAGCTTACTGATACGTGTTTTAGTTTCTAAAACTGCTGTAAAGAATTACCAAAAACTTGATGGCTTAAAATAGCAGAAAGTTATTCTCCCACATTTTTAGAGGCCATAAATCCAACACCAAGGTGTTGGCAAGGCGGAGTTCCATTTCAAGACTTTAGGGGAGAATAACTTTCTGCTATTTTAAGCCATCGAGTTAGTGCCTCACCTAGATAATCCAGGATAGTCTCCTCCTCTCAAAATCCTTAAGTCAATCACATCTTTTGTCATAGAAAGTAATATTCACAGGTTCCAGGGATTAGGACATGGGAATATTTTGAGGGAGGCCGTCGTTCAGCCCGCTACCAGATGGTTTTGTATTCCATGTTGTAACTAACATTTAAGGCACTACCGCATTTTGAGGTTTGGTATATTATAAAAGAATATACACATTAGCTGAAAATTCTTTAAAAAATACTCCTTCCTTTTATAGTTACATTTCTGTTTGACGCTGGATTTTCTTCAGCTACCTAAGCAAATACAACTTGTCACAATAGAATGAACAAATCAACAAATATAAGACTGCAGCGTCCATTAAGCCAAATATTAAAAAAAATTTACAAAACCAGAAAACTATGCTATACTTGTCACCAAATATTATTTTTATTTTGGAAAACACAGTAATTTTTCAAGAATATTTGTTGTTTATTTTAACATTTACTGGGTAAATTATCATAATTTTAAATTCAGTAATAAATTATGTGTTTTTAAAATTTTCTGTTTTATTTTCTAATGTGGTAAATATGATATGAAAATCCACATTATGCAAAGCTCTTTGGGGTTTTCAACAATTTTTAAGAGGGTAAAGTAATTCTGAGACTACAAAGTTTGAAAAGCACTGCTCCACGTCCTTTACAAAATTTGTGGTCAATCTTTTAAAATTTTGTGACTGTAGTGGCTAAGGAATAGTATCTCATTGTGGTTTTAGTTTGCCTTACCTTGATGACAGTGACGTTGAGTACCTTACTGGTTAATCCATATGCTTTTTTTGAAAAAAATGCAGCTTCTTCTAATTCCTTGTAATATTTTATTTGACCTAATCAACACATAAAATGTGTTGCTTAATTGAAAAATAATTTGAGATATATATTTATATATATAGAGAGAGTTTACTCTTGAACAATGCAGGGGTTAGGAGTGCAAACCCCTCCCCCTTTATAGTTGGCCTTCCATATCCTCAGTTCTGCATCTGTAGATTCAACCAAACTCAGATCATGTAGTACTGTAGTACGTATTTATTGAAAAGAATCTGCATGTAAGTGGATCAGTGCAGTTCAAATCCATGTTGTTCAAGGGTCAACTGTATATATGTCATTGATTTTTAATTGATTTATGTTATCATCAGAGAACATATTCTGTATAATTTTCACTCTTTCAAATTTATAGAGACTTATTTTGTGGCCCTGTCTATGGTCTATCTAGATAAATGTTCCATATTCAATTTAAAAGAATGTGTAGAACTACCATATGACCTAGCAATCCCACTACTGGGCACAATACCCTGAGAAAACCATAATTCAAAAAGAGTCATGTACCACAATGTTCATTGCAGCACTATTTACAATAGCCAGGACATGGAAGCAACCTAAGTGTCCATCGACAGATGAATGGATAAAGAAGATGTGGCACATATATCAATGAAATATTACTCGGCCATTAAAAGACATGAAATTGAGTTATTTGTAGTGAGGTGGATGGACCTAGAGTCTGTCATACAAAGTGAAGTAAGTCAGAAAGAGAAAAACAAATACCATATGGTAACACATATATATGGAATCTAAAAAAAACAAAATGGTTCTGAAGAACCTGTGGGCAGGACAGGAATAAAGACGCAGACGTAGAGAATGGACTTGAGGACACGGGGAGGGGGGAGGGGTAAACTGGGACGAAGTGAGAGAGCGGCATGGACATATATACACTACCGAATGTAAAATAGCTAGCTAGTGGGAAGCAGCCACATAGCACAGGGAGATCAGCTCAGTGCTTTGCGACCACCCAGAGGTGTGGGATAGGGAGGGTGGGAGGGAGACGCAAGAGGGAGGGGATATGGGGATATATGTATATGTATAGCTGATTAACTTCGTTATACAGCAGCAACTAACACAACATTGTAAAGCATTTATACTCCAATAAGGATGTTAAAAAAAAGAATGTGTACTGTGAAGATTTGCTTGTTTGGTTGCATCTCTCCTTCCTCCAGTAATTACTCCACACCTTCCTAAAGGAGGTCTGATGATGACCCACCCTTCCTTAAAAATCGCTCGTGGCTCTCTAATGCCAAATTCTATGGGGATCTTTACCTACTTTTCCAGATTCATGTCTAATTTTATTACCTGAGCATTTGGGGCTGTTCCTAGAACATGCCATCTCATTCATTCTTCTGTACCTTTCCAATCCCACTTCCTGTACTTCTGAGTACCCTTTCTTCCTCACACACCTTGTAAAAGACGTCTCACACTCAAGACCTTCAAATGTCACGTCCTGTCTATGACTTGCATAAATATTTCTTAGATTATTTTGTTAGGAATGTTATTTATATGTTCTCTAGGCTTTCAAATTTTCTTTTTTGTCCATTTCTTTTATAAAAAATGAAGAGAGAAGTATGAAAACTTCCACATTTAATTTTCAATTTGTTTACGTCTCCCCTAGTTCTATCAGTTTGCCTAATACATTTAAGAGTTTTTCTTCTGAATTGCACACATGTTTAGAATTGTTATGCCTTCGTGTTGAACTGATGCTTTTTATCATTATGAAAAGGTTCTCTTTATCTCACAATATTCCTTGTCTTGAAGTTTCCTTCATCTGCTATAACTAAAACCACACCAGCTTTCTTAATGTTTTCATGGTATATACTTTTTCATATACTTCCAACATTTTTGTGTCTATGTATTTAAACTGCATATCTTGTAAGTACTTTAGAGATGTTTCCTGATATTTCTACTTAGTCTGACAATCACTGCCTTTGATAAAAATGTTTTGTCCATTTATAATAAATGCAATTATAAAAAATAGTAAGTTTGCCTCTTTGTCACCTTTGTTCCTCATTTCTTGCCTTCTGTGGATGAACTGAGTGTTTTTTTATGATTATATTTTAATTCTTCAAATGACTTTTCAACTATTCTTTCTATCTTGGGGGATATGGCTTAATTTATCATAGACCACCATGAATTAAGATTGTACCACTTTCCATATAATTGGATTATTATTCATTTATTCTCCCTGCTTCCTCTGTGCTATTGTTATCATATATATATATATATATATATATATATATATATATATATAACTTTTATGTGTTACAAAATCCCAGAATATATATATTTTTTCAGTATAAGAAAAGAAATAACTAGTCATTTTAATTTGTATAATGTTTCTTTCTGATGCTATTCATTCCCTCCTACAGTTATAAATTTCCATCTGGTATCATTAGGTTTTCCGGTTGAAAAATTTTATTTAGCATTTCTTTTTGTACATTTATTTTATGCTGGTGAAAATTCTTCCAGCTTTCATTTATCTAACAATATATTAATTTCACCTTTTCTTGAAGGTTATTTTTTACTGCATACAGAATTTTAGGTTGACAGATTTTTTTTTTTTCTGTCAGCACTTTTTAAAGATGTTATTGTACTATTTTCTGGACTCTTGTTTCTGATGAAGTCAACCATTATTCTTATCCCTGTTCCAATATGATCAAAAGAAATATGTTTCTTTTATGCTGGCTGACTTTAACATTTTCTCTTTTTTTCTGGCATTTTCACTTTTGATGTGCTTTCATATGTATTTCAACTGCTTGGGGTTTACTGAAGTTATTAAATCTGTAAATTTATATTTTTCAGTGAATTTGGAAAATGTTCCTCCATTGTATCTTCAAATATTTTTTTCTGCCCCATTTTTCCTATCCTTCTGTGATTCGAATTACACATCAATTAGATTGTTTGATACTGTCCTAAATGTCACTGAAATTTTATTTTCTTTCAGTCTTTATTTTCTGCGTTTAATTTATAATAACTTCTCTTCAGATTCAATGATATTTTCTTCTGATGTGACCAGCTTTTTTTAGGTCAATCCAAAATTTTTTTCAAATTCTAGAATGTTCATTTAGCTTTTTGATACTGTCATTTCTCTAATGGTGTTTCTCATCATTTAATCAGCTCTGTCCTCTTACAGATTTTTAAACTTATTTATAATACCTACTAAGTTATACATCTGGGACATGTGTTGATCTTCTATTGACTGCTTTCTTGTCCAAATTATTTGCCACATTTTTCTTATGCTTTGTATGTGTAGTAATTTCTTTATCACTGCATATCATGGGCAATATGAATGATATACTGTAGAGCCTCTGAATATTATCTGCCTCTAAAGAACATAGGGTTTTATACTTGCAGGCAGTTAAATTACTGGTAGATCACTTTGATCCTAGAGAGACTTGGTTTTAGGCTTAGTTATAATGGGTAAATTTTGGTTCTAATTTTACTCATAAGGTATGTAGTTCTGAGTCCTGAGCTAACTTGTAAGATATGGTTCTACTGAGGTGTTAAGGGAAAGGCCACAGCATTCAAAAAGCTATTCAACAAACTTGTTGGAACTTGATTTGTAAACTCTGTCTTCCTACATGCAGGCAACTGCTGAAATCTCTGCCTCTTGCATACTGCTTTCTTCTAGGCTTCTTGAATCCTCCCTCTGCATACATATTTTAAAATATTGTTCAAGAATCTGAAGCAGTTACATGCAGAGTTTAGAATTTCCCCTCTTTGGCTTCTTCCTTTCCAGGAGTTTCCTCCAATTCCGAGCTACTCTGATAGCACTAAGCTCTAACTTTTTTCTCTTCAGCCTATTTCTGTCCAAACTGTAATCTCACTCTGTGGTAGAACACTAGGAAATGCTTTTAAGGAAAAAGCTATTCAAACATGGCATTCTTTCTCTCAAGAATTATGTCCTCTACAGTTTCTGGCTGTTTGTTTATTGGTAGCTTTAGGTATTTATTTTAATATTTTGTACAGAATTTATACACAGTGGTCACAGGATTAATGTAACACAACCTTTTCTGCCATTTTCAGAACTGGCATTCCCCTACTGATGAGAAAAATTTTCTTTCAATAAGAATATTAATTTCATTACCAGTGAAAGTAACAAAAATATTTGATCTGTTACTTTATCTTACATTTTCTGTTTTATATACTTTTTTGATAATGTTTATATTTTTCAATCTAATTTTTTCCCTTTGATAACTTGATAGACACAGAATAAAAAAGGAAAAGATGGACTGTTTGGTAGTCATGGTCCAAGTAGCATAATCATTTTAAAACTGTTCAATTGATCAATAATATATTAAAAGCCAATGTATCTGTGACAGCCCCTTCCTTCCAAAAGTCAGTCAATCAGAAACACATTCACTCTAATACATATGCCACTAAGTGCCACACAATCAAAAACAGTTTCATCCAAGTAACTATGCTTTTACCGATGATGTCACCCCACGTGCACCTCTGAGATTCCACCAATCTCTGAACTCTATGATTTTTAAAATTCTCATGTATGATTAGTAGTCTGCTCTGCCTGGAGAGACTGTGCCTGATTATCAACATTCTTCTATACTGTAATAAGCAATAAAATCATCTTCAGAATTTTTTTTTTAGCTTCTCAGTGATGGTCGTGTCACCCTTTAACAGTATAAAGCCTGTTGTAAATTTTACTAATTATTACTATTATATATCCCTATCAGTGTCAGGATGAATGCCCTCTTCCCTCTCAGTCTTCACTCTACTTTTGTTGAACTACCAGTTTTTTGGTGTGATATTCACGGTTCATTTTATATATTTATCTGATTATCTTATACTTAAATATGTTTTTCTTTTTTCATTAAGATGAGTTCTAATTTATATCCATAATTATACAAGTCATTACAGTTAATTTTATATTTAAGTTGCTTCTTTGTGTGTTCTTTATTTTGATTCATTTTTGGATTACTTGAAATTTGCCCCTGGGTAATTTTTATCAGGAGCTCTTCCTAGTTTATTTCCTGCATTTTTATATATCCAAGATTTTTTGTTTTGTCTTGTTCTGCCTTCAGACTATAATAATAATATGTTTGAGTACAGCCTTTGTTGATACAACCTTTCAGCCTTCACCCTGAACACCTAGCCTCTTGTTTTGTAGTATTACTGTTGCAGAGCTGTAGAATCATGATAACCTATACTTTTTGCTGTTGTTGTTAGTAACCTTACATTTGTTTTCTGCCCTGATGCCTTTACGGTACTTTTACCAGGGCTCGAACCCACGTCCCCTGCATTGGCAGGTGGATTCTTAACCACTGAACCACCAAGGAAGCCCTACAGTGAGTCTTTTTAACCTAAACTACAGTTCTTTCCTCTTTATATGGCATTACTTCTACTATATCTTTAAATATTCATTTATTTTCCACTTAATTTATTCCCTAATTATTATTGTAGAAAAAAACCCAAAACTATACATCATGGAATACATCTTTTATGATCCAGTCACTCACTATCTTTTACATTTATCTTTTAGTGAATCCTTTCAACTCCACACCTGATGCTTTAGACACATAGACCTGCTTTCTGAATCCTTATTCAACATTCATAATCAAGATTTTCATTTTGTATAAAGCATTTCTAGAACTCCTAGATAGAATTGTTCAATGTCTCCATTCTACTACCACTGGTACCAACAAATATTTTATCAGAGCAGAGATGAAACTCAATTACTTTTACATGTTCTCCTTTACTAGACTGTAGCTATTTACAAGGTAAGTAACCTATATGATTTGTCCTAGTGTCATGTGCATTTACCATAGTGCTTGGCATAGAGGAAGTGCTGTTCAATAAATGTTTGCAGAATGAATGAATGGACTTACAGTTGGCATTTATTGATATATTGATCAGGGAGTTATAAAACTGGGATTTTATCATGCTTGGAAACCTCCTAATTATTTGATTTTGTAGCTCTGTGCCCTTGTGTTCTCAGTTGTACTTTGGTGGGATTTAGGTACGTAATTAATAAGTTCTCTTCTAGCTCTGAAATGCCATGACTCTCTAATTACATTTCTCCCTGCATCTTTATTTCTTCTGGATAGTAGGTACGTCTGTATAGAAATTCAACAAAAACTTAAGTCCATCAGGGAAAAAAAGACAATAACATAGTTTTTACTATATGCAAGACACACAGTTTATCTCATTTGATCATTACAACCCAATCATGTAGATAATATTATTATCCTCATTTTACATATATACAACCTGAGACATATAGAGATTAAGTACTATGCTCATGTTCACACATCGCCTGTAAGTGATGTAGCTAATATTTGGAAGCTAGGTAGACTTACTCTTCTGTTCTGTGCTCTTAACTAGCATTCTATGCTGCTTCTCATTGTTTTAGACAGCTAGAATTCCATTTAAATATAAATCTTCTTTTTCAACGAAGATCATTATTGCTTGCTCATAGTAGGTGTTCACTGTATATATTTGTTGAATGACTGCATAAACTTTCATGATTTACCTGACCAACGTGTTGTTATAGCATGCACACTATAGCTGCAAGCACTCTGTAAATATAACATAGCACATCTAATTAGATTTCTTGCACTTTTCCATATTTATGTGTAGTGAATGCTAAAATAAAACACGGTTGAGATCTTTATAAAGCACCAAAAGCAGCATTAAAAGAAGAAAAATTTAAAAACTAAAATATTTTTCAAGTTCTTATATTTCAGCTCAACAATGCTACAAATAAGAGCATTATTTACAAAATACGGTGGTAATAATGCCTCCTGCAGATTAGCATAGAGAATGTATATCAGCAATAAAATTGTAAATGTATTAGGCAGGTATAATACCCTGTGTTCAATGTTCTCAGGACATAGTGGCATTCAAATCTGAACAAAAATTCAGATGTTAGTATAGTCTTTATAGCCTTTGTAATTTTAAAAATAGAATTAAAAAAAATCCCGTTATGGTGGGTACAACTCTATTAAAATGTTAATATGTATAGTTTAAGATTAAAAGTACCATAGAGTCACTATATAAAATATAGAAAACACTGACAAGCAAGAGGATTTAATCCTATAATCCTACAATTAAAAAATAATCATTGGCAACATTTGGGTATGTCTCCTTCCTGTCTTGTGTAGGTAGGGGTGCGTGTGCATGTGTGTGTGTGTGTGTGTGTGTGTGTGTGTGTGTGTGAGTGAGAGAGAAAGAGAGAGAGAGAGAGAGAGAATTTGAGCATATTCCAATATGTAGATGAGGATATGTTGGCAATGACACTGATATTCCAAATGCAATGTCTCCTGCTCCCTCATAATCTTCAAGGACACTCCACCTGTTGCAGAGTCCCCATTATTTTTGGAACGACTAGCATTTGCTTTGATTCCTCTGTTGTTTCAGCTTCCCAGTCTTAAATACTTTCTGTTCAAAACCACTTTGCTGCTGCCACTACTGACACAGCCCAAAGTGAGAATATCTGTGTCTGTGCCAAGAGTTCCTGCCTGATGTTGGCTCCATGCGGATTTAGGAAGATCACTCCTCTCCCCTACTCTGTAGTCTATATTGTCACCAGGAGCTGACCATGTGGGATCTCCTGGCCTCTGTGAGTCACACAGTCATTCATGGAGACACCTCCTTAAGATTCTCTCTCTAACTACCCTGTTTATAGGGACCCCGTACAAAAAAAAAAAAAAAAAAAAAAAAAAAAAGATCAGATGAGCGACCAGGCGCTAATAAATCCATTTTTTTTCTTGACTCTCTTTTCTTTCTGCAATAACGTACTAGGATCCACCATACAAATTCATCAATACTCAGCCACTGTTTACATACAAAAATCAGCAATTTTCACATGCTTTGACATAATGACATTCTCTTTCTGGTCTTTGAGCCTGAACCCCAGAGGCCCTGTGGCTAATTCCTAACATTCCTCCGCCATTCATTCTCTTTGTATTCTTCCTTGTAGTAATTGAGCCCCCTTTAATTTTAATTAGACACAGCTACACAGAGACTAGCTTTGCTTCTATTCCTCCAGCATGGCATCTATCTAGCATACCCACACGCAGCGCAGCATTAATGTCCTTTGTGCTCTGCTCTGGATCCAGAGTCAGAAGATAGGGGCTTGCTCTCTGGGTCTGTCAAATCTAAGGCAGACGGCATAGTAAATCTCACCTAGTTCTCCTGGCCTCAGAGGCGTCCTCTTGAAGGACAGGGAATAGACCAGATGCCTGGCCCATTGCCTTCATGCAATGGCTGGTTTCTAGTATACCTTCCAGCTTTAAAATTACGTGGTTCTAATGAACATACACAGTCTCTGTTTAAACTTTTTCAAAGTTACTCACGCATGTAGGTAATTTTACTTTCTCCCTTTGGATATTTTTCACAAATCTTGATTTAGTGCCTAATGCGATTATAAAACAAGTTTAGCTTGTATGTCATACGTACGCATGTGCCTACATTTGTATTTTGTATTCCTCATAGCATCTAACAATAAGACTCATTAAATACTTTTCAAACTTTACTTAATTCATGGTAAGAAGATGGACCTTAGTCTTCTCAATACCTAGTAAAATTTAGTGCATGAAACGTGAGCGATAAAATTCAAAAACAGATTGCTTTGAAATTTTAAGCAACTAAGGTGCTATTTAGTAATATACTGCTTAAAGGTTCTAGTTAACACTTTCATGGCCTAAAAGGATTAATGTGGTTTCCAAATAATAATAACAATAACAATTATAATACCATGTGTTATAATGCATCATTTTTGTAGCACTAAGAAAAGAAAAAGATGCCAATTAAACTATGACTGACTGTAAGATATATCCTGATTTCAGAGATACAAAAAAGGTAAAAAAAAAAAAGTCTTAGAATTGATAAATTACTGAAGCAAGAGATAATAATAACCACAGAAACAGTGCTAATACCACTATAACTCTTACGGTGTTAGTAAGATAAAGTGTCTTACAAGCATGCTCTTATTTATACCATGAGGTAGATGGTTCTATTTTATGAACATAAAATGAAGGATTAGAGAAAAATAGCAATTTTCCCAAGGTTGTAGAATCTGGTAGATCCACCTTTATCAGACTCTATATAGAGTGATTTTTTAAAGTAAGTATACTATAATCTAGGTGTGGTGTATTTCTTTCAAAAGCAGGCACTTCTAACTGGAGAAATTAATTATGTTTGGATTACTTGGTTTGCACCCTAAACACTGGTGAATTGGAATGAAATCTCCAGAGTATCCTATTCTACATGTATTTTTCATACTCAAGGCTAATCATTTTTCTGTTAGTAAATTGGCTTGTTTTCTTTCATTCTTTTTAACAAGATGCCAGGGGGACATAGTATTGACTGTGGGATGAAGTTCAAGTGTTGTAAGGATTCCCTAAACAAAATGTATTTCTGTAGTTCTTAATCAGGCAATGTGTGAAGGATTTACATCAGGATCTTCTGCACAGATGATGAATGAAAGTCCCCCAATTTCACATCCTTGGAGACATAAAATATAATTGGTGTACTGTATTAAAAAGCTAACAGTTAGATCTCCTTGTTGCTGATCAAGGACATATTTTTTTTTTGCTCCAGAGGGAGTAGAAGACAAATTTGTACTGTCAATTTTCAGTTATCTGGGTACTGATTGTTTAGTTCTCTCTCTCTTTCTTTGCTGGTGTGAGGCCCCTGAAACACATTTGAGATCTTTAGTACTTGGACAATGAACAACTTGAAAGCGAAAAGATATACCTTCACTTAATTTTTCAGCTTATTAGCAGCTCTTGAAGAGTTTAGATGGATGAAAATGAATAAGAACCATGTGATTGTGAGCAGACTACACAGCTACATAAATCCCGAAGGTTAGTCACCAACAAAACCAAGATGGCAGTGTCTGTCATTTACTAGATGTGTGGCCTCAGATCAAATATGAACCCTGACAATCTTACAAGGTTTGTGTGTGTATTAAAAAATGTATTTGTATTTTATAAACTGGAAAGTGTCTTATAAGTTTTAAAGCACCTATACATTAGCATTTTATTTTCCTACTTGCCATTATCAACTTACTGTTCATTTGATCAGGTTAATTATAGTGTCAATATCACTGAGAATTAGAATTATTTTAAGGCAACACTTCTCAAATGGCTTGCCATAAAGGACCATTAAAACTCTAGCATGGGCTTCCCCAGCGGCGCAGTGGTTGGGAGTCTGCCTGCCGATGCGGGGGACGCAGGTTCGTGCCCCGTTCCGGGAGGATCCCACATGCCGCGGAGAGGCTGCGCCCGTGAGCCATGGCTGCTGGGCCTGCGCGTCCGGAGCCTGTGCTCCGCGATGGGAGAGGCCGCAACGGTGAGAGGCCCGCGTACCGCAAAAACAAACAAAAAAAACAAACAAAAAAACTTTGGCATGGACATAGATACACTACCAACTGTAAAACAGATAGCTAGTGGGAAGCAGCCGCATACCACAGGGAGATCAGCTCGGTGCTTTGTGACCACCGAGAGGGGTGGGATAGGGAGGATGGGAGGGAGACAAAAGAGGGAGGAGATATGGGAACATATGTATAACTGATTCACTTTGTTATAAAGCAGAAACTAACGCACCACTGTAAAGCAATTATACTCCAATAAAGATGTTAAAAAAAAATAAAAGAAACTAAAGAAACATTAAAAGAAAAAAGGTACACTTTATTATGTATATTTAAATCACAATAAAAAATATGCCGTAAAAAAAAAACACACTTTTTTCATCCATTGTGAACTGATAATTTTATACATAGCAAAGAAATTGATTATTAAAAAATAATATAAATAAAAAGAAAGATATTAAAAAATACAAATTTCAATTAGTTGTCATTAAATTCAATGGGCATAAAATTAATGTGCTGAGTTGCTATAAAAGTTTCTAAACTCTTCCTCCTCATGACTGTATTTATTTCATTGTGAATTGGTTATTAACTTTTCAGAGACCAGTACTGTTCTGATCACACTTTTAGTAGCACTGGACTTGGGGACCACACAATATGGTACTTAACAGGGTTACAAGACTGCAAAACCTGGACCCCAATTACTCTCAGTGCTGGTCTTCTCACCATTCTTTGAAGATGTCACCCTCACTCTCAACATCAAGACCATCAAGACTTGAGCATGCTGCTTCCTCTGTCTGGCACGATCCTACCACCATGCTTTGCCTTGATGATACCATCTTTTCCTTTAAATTCCCAATTATACTTCACTTCTTCAGGAAACCCTTTCTTGAACTCTCAGACTCAGTTATGTTACTTTGTTATAGGTTCTCATTACACACCTACTTCTTCTTTACATTTCCTTTACCTATAAATTCTGTTTGTGATAATTTGTTGCCTATTAACAACCACATACTGAAACCTTCTCAAGGCCAAGGACTGTGTGAATGTCTTTCAATTTCTGAATCCCGGCGCTAATAACTGCTTCTCACATAGTAAGAATGTGACAGATATTGCTGACTGATGGACTATTTTTCTGGGCTAAGTAAGTTTAAGAGTTGGTTACAAAAAAGAATTTCCCTTAATAAATGCTAATACCTGCCCCCTTTCCCATTTTAAATTATTGAACACATAGGTTAAGTGTGCCATTTTAAATATGTCAACAACAAAGCAAATTCTGCCAAACTTCATGTGGGCAGTGAATAAAATATAATAGGCATGGTTATTTTTTCATATAGTCATGAGAACTATTCACTGAAGTACAACTTCAAGAAATCAATTTGTTAAGGATTTTGTGTCATTTTCATGCAAGCAGTCAAAATTTTCTTGACAGAGCAATATATTGTGGCAATGACTTTTACTACTACTTGGTATCTATTTTACAACAATGTAGTGTTACTGATAAAAATCAAGACGGCTCAATTTTGTGATAGTACAGCAATTTATGTCTTCTCCAGGGAACCTCAGAAACCTCATTTTGTTTCTCTTAAACATTTATTCCAAAAATATTTATATGCCATAGATTTATGTTTACTTATTGAATGAACAAATATTTCTATTCATGACTTGAAATTCCCATAAAGCACATACACTTACTTTGGCATGGCCAACTTAAGATATTATTTCATCATTTGGTTTGTATCTATGCTATTAAATTATGATTTAAGCTTATATGGTCATTTTCCAAATTTTTCACTTTCTATTAACTTTTCTAACAATGAAATTTTCCATCATTCATCCATCTACAAATCTACATTTATAAAAGCATGAAAAAGAACTTTAAGAAATATGCTAAGCATTTAGTACAGTTCTCCACTTTCTGTAATTTAGTTTAGAGATAGGATATTTGGTGGGTTATGTATGAGGGAGTGACTGTCTTCGACTTCTTATTTATATGCTTTACAAAGAAGCAGTGAGAATAAAATGTACTGAATAAAATGTATTAAGTAGAAGCAGGCCAATTTTACTGCTGTAATAAATAGAAAAAATCAGATTAAATTGAAAAAAATATATATTCTTAAAGGCATTAAGGAACTGAATAAATAAGGAGGACTAAATATATTAAATTTCCTTATTAGTTTACTATAGCTGTGTAACAAATTACTATCTTAAATTGAGTGGTTTAAACCAGCACCATTTTTAGCTCATAGTTCTTTAGTTCAGAAATCTGTGCCCAGCACGACAAGGCTCTTTGGGATCTTACAAGACTGAAGTCAACCTGTCACCTGGAGATGTAGTTCTTATCTGAGGCACAGAATACTTTCCCAACCTCACTGGTTGTTGGGAGGATTTATTTTATTTTATGATGGTTGTAGAAATGGGGTCCTAGTTTTGCTGTAGCCCTTGGCTAGGGACCACCTTCAGCCCCACAGGGAACCCCTCTCTATTGGCACTTCACAGCATGGATATCTGCCCTCTTCAAGTCAGATAGAGTGCTTATCTATGATTTCCTCTTCTGCAACAAGCCAGAAACAACTCTGTGATTTTAAAGGGCCCTTGTGATTAGATTAGGTCTACCTGGATCTAATTATGCCATATAACATAATCTAGTCCTAATAGTAAATTTCATCATATTCAGGACTATGCAGAGCAATTATCCCAGGGGTAGATAATCTTGGAGTATACCTTAATATTCTGATTACCAAAACATTCAATGAGAGGAGAAATTAATGTATAAATTGAGAATCACCAGCTACTTTTACATGTGGGCATTTAGTGATTCTGAGTTGGACTAAGGATAAGTCTTAGTCCATAAAGACGGCACCTACCATGCAAAAGAGAAACCAACAAGAGACTGGCTTGATGAATTCGAAACCAGAGGAGCCCCAAACAAGACATTTGTTGAATTCTGGTAGGCTGGGGCTACAAAGAGCAAAGCAGAGTAAAATCTACTGCTGTATCATGGTACTTAGGAGACGTGGTTCCTATAGACAGCAGATATTTTCCACAAATGAGTGTTCAACTATCTTGAGGCTACTTGGGCAGAGATAAAGAGCTGAGCTCCAATCTGCAAAGGCATCCTTGTCTTTTAGAGTTTAAGGGACAAAGACAAGCCAGATTCTCAATCAAAAGCACTGCCATACCTGAGGAACAGAGACAAACTAGTGGTGGACTAAGACTTACTAATTGCAACCCAGCTCTGACCCAACTCAATCTTTGACTAGGATATATTGACACATCACCTCTCTTAACTGATTAAGGGAGGAAAGGGTGAATACTAGCTGGTGGAAGGTAACATCTGAAGCTTCTGTGATTCATCTATACATAGCATGTGGCATAAAATTTTTAAAAATTCTAGACATAAAAAGAATGGGGTAGGGCTTCCCTTGTGGTACAGTGGTTGAGAATCCACCTGCAATGCAGGGGACACGGGTTCGTGCCCTGGTCCAGGAAGATCCCACATGCCGCGGAGCAACTAAGCCCATGTGCCACAACTACTGAGCCTGCACTCTAGAGCCCGCGAGCCACAACTACTGACGCCCATGCACCTAAAGCCCGTGCTCTGCAACAAGAGAAGCCACTGCAATGAGAAGCCCGCACAGTGCAACGAAGAGTAACCCCTGCTCGCCACAACTACAGAAAAGCTCATGTGCAGCAACGAAGACCCAACGCAGCCAAAAATAAATAAATAAATAAATTTATTTAAAAAAAAAAAGTGAGGTAAATGTGACTCATAATCAAGAAATAACACAAGCCATGGAAATATACTCACAAATGAAACTGTGATTGGAGTTAGGAGCCAAGAGATTGACAATAATTTTGATGAATATGAGAAATAAAAAAATAGAAACGATGGACAAAATAAAAGTATGAAGAATTTAAAAACTGTAATCTATAAAAATAATCAAAATATAATTCTAGAAGTAGAAAAATTAATATCTGAAAGTAAGAGCTCATTAATTGAACTTGAAATAAGAGAAAAATAAATTAGTGACCTTAGACATGTCAGTAGAAATTCTCCAAATTATAGTATATGGAGAAAAATTAGAAGGGAAAGAAACAAAAGAGACCAGAAGAGGACAAAAAAAAAAAAGTGTAATATGTATATTTGGAGTCCAGATGTAAAGGAGAGAGACTAGAGCAGAAGAGATATATACAGGGGTAATATCTAGAACTTTTCAAATCTGGTGACATATACCAACCCAGACCACAGATCCAAGAAACCTACTGAATGTGAAGCCCAATAAATATTAGAAAACTACACATAACAATAAAGTCAATGAAAAGGAAAAGTTAAAAGTTAAAAGAAGCACTACCTTCAAAGTTTCAACAATAAGACTAACAGCTGACTTTTCAAAAGAAATTGTGGAAGGCAAAAGACAATGTAATGATACACTTATAATGCTGAAAGAAAAAGATCAAAAGAGCCAATGAAAAACTTTAAGTAATTAACCAGCAAAATGAACATGGAATAAATAAGACAGAAATTGAGAAATTCTGTCACTAGCTACCTGTCAATACTAATCTTAGTGGAATTAAATTAGAAATTAATATGAAAAATAACTAGAAAATCCCCAATTTTTGGAAATTAAACAGCTTAATTCTGAATCCCCTGTAGATCACAGAATAAATCACAATAGAAACTGGAAAATATTTTAAGGTAAATTACATATAATATGTAACATTAAAATTGAGGGATGCAGAAAATCATTGTTCAGAGGGAAATTTATAGCTCTAAATAACATTATAACATTGATATGTGATATTGTACACATGAATAATATTCTATATGTAAATATTTTTATATAATTTCATTATTTTATATTTATTTATATATAAACACATTATTTCTCTCTATTTACATATTTTCATCATCCCAACATATATTGTTCATTAGCATTGTGAAATGCCACTCTATTATAAAATCATTACCATATATTTATGTATGATGATTTTTCAGCCTAATTAGATTATTTGATAGTATTACAGATTTCATAGTTTAATAAACAAAAGTTTTCATCCTTCCTGCTAATTTACTTAACTTTAAAGTGAAAGCAATCCTTATCTTAAGAACAAAACTTTGGAAGTGATACAAAAGCATTGTACAAGGAGTCAGTAGAAATTAAGAAAATAATCAATTGATATATAGTTCACAATGGAATTTTTATTTTAAAAAACACACTTGCAAAAACATAAACAACCAAATTTTTCTCTGAATAATATTAAAAATGACAAGATCATATGATTGTGAGGTTGGTGTCTTGGTAATATCAAGTAAAATATAGACAACTTAACTTCACCGAGTAATATTTTTCCTTAAGGCTACTGCACTCTAGAAAAAGGAAATTTTATAAACGTCTATAAAGTTCTGTAGAATACTTAGAAGGAAAATGAAATACTATTAACTACAGGCAGAAGGGTAAGTGTTAATTGCAAGATTATATCATTATCAAATATTTAAAATAAGTTGTGAAATTTTGCAGCCTTAACCAATGGCCATTTTCTAGATGACCTCATTAATGTGTTTTGGTACCTGGCACAATGGAATCTGAACACAAATGAAGCACGGAAAATAGTGTTTTGTACTATTAATCTGGTAAGATTTTTATGGTAGGACAAAAAGACAAATGTTTCAGTAGAAAGAACAGTCAGAACCCAGTTCTTTGCATAATCACTTGTGCAAACCTGGGCGAGTCATAAACTTTTATTTACATGGACAAACTCTGAAATCATACAGATACAGATGACATAAATTTCATATTTCTCCTCATTTGGAATTTTCACACCGAATGTATCTTATTAAAACAAATAATAGACTTGCCATTGAACCTTCAAAACCTAGGAAAACTTCTGCTCTATTGAGCCTAATACTGGTGAAGAACTTTATACTTTACAAAATTTTTGTATATCTTTTCTCACTAGATTATCCTAACCAGCCAGGGATTTAGGAAGGCATAAGATAATTAGCAGTTTATATGTATTTATGAGCAACATGATCCAACCTACATGATCACCAAACCAAATCTGTGGTCAAGTACAGCACTTTATAATGGAGTTTTGCTATTTCATATAGAATTTAATTTGGTCAAACAATACAAAACAAGGAAAACCTATGTTCATATCATATAGCCTCATCTGTATTCACACTACCTCTTCCAGATCACAAATATCAGCAGGGATAAATATGTAAGAATAGTTTCAGGAGTAATGAGTTATGCCTTGCTGTTTGACACTGTTGGAAACGCTATCAGAAGTACAGCCTCCAGGCAAGGAGGAAGAAAGCTTTTTCATATGGGGAGGATAATGGTAATTGGGCAAGGAGGCTCTCATTACTTCCTACAGACACTGTATTCCAGCGTTTCACTCAAGTGAACAATGAACCTGCTTACACTCTTTATGGCAGCTGAATCTCTTGACATACTCATTAGCGAGCTAGGGTCAAGAAAGAGTTCTGAAAGCCCAAGATGGGTAGGGGACTGTTAGGCAAGTTCCTTTTTTAGCTATACCATTCATACCATGTGTGGCTGATTTCTTAGTTTTAGTTAATTATTTATTGATTCATTAACCTGTCATTCAAGACCTTGAACCAGCCTTTGGGCCTGATCTACTCTGGAGTTCACCCTCATTGGGCAACTTCTTATTCTGCAACAATTTCCTTCATAAAGCACATGTGTTATATTTTTAAAAAACACAAAGGTCCATAGTGACCACTTTCAGAACAGTATCACTGAAGAAGCAACAGAGGAAAGACCATGACTTAAACAAGGCTGGGATATGGTGAGAACCCCAAGGAATGCAGTAGAGGACAGAGGCAGCTATCAAAGGAAAATAAAGCAGGCCTCTAATTTGGAAGCAGCTGCAAGGAAGGCAGTGGACACAGAAGCTAGTTAAGAAAAATGCTGAAGCTGAGCCACCAGAGACAGTCACGGGTCTCAGTAAACCACACTCTCGTTCAGAACCCCTGCAAAAGAATTTTTAAGTCAAGGTGCAGAACCCTGCACTTGCCCTGTTGCATTTCATTTTCAAATATTGAGGCCATTATTGTAATCTGCAAAGACCTTTTCAGATCCTGCTCTACTAATCAGGTGTTTGGTATTCTGCTGTGTTGTATATCATGCGCAGATGTGACAAGCTCCCCCTCTATAGCGAGTTAAGTCACAGATAAAAGTGCTGAAATAAGAGAAGGCCAAAGGAAGAAAATCATTAAAATTGCCACTTAAAACTTAAAATTCCTTTCATGTCTCCCATTTAGGAGTTTTCTTTTGCTATAATCTCGAAGTTTAATGATCTCCTACTCTACTGTCATTTGTTAAAATTCTATGTCATTTTTTGTGGCCCAGCAACAGTCAACTCTTTCAAAAGCCTAACAAGATACCACAAGCACGATCTGACGGTTACATCTACTGATTATATAGGGCTACTTATAGGCCTCTTGCAAGGCTTATCTTCTGCCTTGTTTTAGATACACTCCCCTATTTCCTTACCCAGTTTTACAACTCCATGAGTTCTGGGATTATGTCTTATCTACCATCTTACCCTGCCTCTACTTAGCAGAGGTTTGGTCTTTTTGTGTAGGATGTATTTCCCAAATATCTGCTAATGAGTACCTATTATCTAAGCACTCTGGTCAGGCCTATTAAAATCAAGAAGCAGAATTAAAAGATTAAAGTATGTTCTTTCCTTACAATGAATGTTTTCTTCCATCTGTTTATGGAACATGGAGAACTTTTTCAGCAAAACTAGCTCTTGCATTCATATTTTTCTCCTCAATTGAAATCAAAAGCAAAAAAAATCAGTGCTACCATCAACTCTTTTCCTAATGTTATCCTCCTTGGTCTGATTTAATAGATTTTATGGAATTTAATGGCATATGAGCTGGCTTTTCCTTTTCTCAGCTTAAATCACTAAGCAATTCAAAATATGGATGGTCCATATTTATGAATCCTCTGCCTCAAGTAGAAGAGAATTAGAGGTGACTAAAATAAATCCTTGATATACTTTTGGAGCTGAGTCCTTCATGAAAGGCCTTACCAGCTATGCCACAAAGATTACAGTTGCCAAAATACAATCAAGCAAATAAATAGGACAGAATTCCATCCAATAAGTGAGTGTCGCATATTTTATTCCACAATGTGGTTATCTATGATTTATAACCTTCCATTTTTCATGCAGAGAACGTTGCATATATTCCAAGAGGTTACAAACCTTGATTTTTTTTTGATGCATAGTTCAATCTGCATTATTTGCTACAGAAAACAATACTTGTGGGACACATAAATTTTACTTTACCTCCACGGGCATAATATAATAAATGATTCATCAAGTATACTGTAAAGGGGAGAAAAAACACTCTAGCTATATACAGTTCTTTGGACATCAATTTGTTCCCATAATAAGGCTCTGCTTTATGATAAACTGTGTGTAAACCTGGTTTATCCAATATACTTTGACACCGTGCTGATTCTATATGCAAGAATTGCCTGCCACATTAACTGTGATATAACCAAGTGAGCTATCAACCACTGAATAATATCTTCAATAATCTGATGGCTCTGGCTCCACGACTTGCAATTATTCAACTCAATAGGTCTTGATAGTCCAGGACCATTACTTTGGAAACATCAGCTGAGAGAATCTGAGACCCACCTAACTGCTCTGCTATGTCCAAAGGAGGAAGGAATCTAGCTTTGGGCTTCCGGTGACAAAGTTACCCAACGTCAGTACTATTTCATATGTAGATATGATATAGATCTCAAGTTATTGTCAAGATCCTCCATTCTGATTTTTTGATCAGAGATGCCTAGATAGACTACTTATCCTTGTTCATTTGGATAAAAATTATCTTAATAAGAACTATTTATTGAGTGCCTATTACTGTGCCAGTTGTTTAATATTTACTATCTTGTTTTATGAGTTTAAGAGCCTTATGTGTTGGAACTGGCTCATAATGGCTCTTGAGAACTCATTCCACTCATGTCTTCCCAAGTCCGCATTCACTGATATTGCAGTGATCGCCTGATTGGCCATGGTGAAAGTATGATACCACGAAAATGGACAAATACTACAAATAAGGGCTTTTCAAATTTCTGGTTTAATAGCATACCACTGTGACCTTTGGAAGTAGATATTATTTCTATCTTATCAATGAAGTAATTAAAGCTCAAAGAGGTGAAGTATCTTGCTTATAGTCAGTATAGTCAGTGTGTAAATTTCAGACAGAAGTTTGCATTGTAGTCTATTACACACCAGAACGCAGGCTCTTCCCAATATGGGTAAATTTTTGAGGATGCTTACACACTCAAGCGGGGTCAGCCATTGTGAATAAAATAAATGACTGTTCTTCAATAAATTCAATCAAATGTTTACTTTCCCTAATGCGTTGGTTATATTGAATTTTTTTAAAAAAGTGCAAATAGCCAGTTATCTCAGTAGAGTTTTTGCATAATAAAACTGTTTTTGTTTGTTTTTTTCAGTTTATTGTGTTTTTTATGGGGATGACTGCTAGGATGAAGTTTTGGTACCTTCTTCTCTTAGTGATATTGACAGTATATTTTAACATTCACATCACAACTAACAAATTTAGCAGGAACCACAAGGGGATGGAATGGCAGGAAGAAGGGAGAGGTGGGAAAGGAATTTTAAAATGTATCATGACATAAGGAACAACGAAACATTTTTTTTAAAAAAGCATGGTGAAAGTACATTTAGAAGTTGTAGCGATTTTTCCTTCAACAGATTATCAATAGCAAAAAGATCCATAGTTTTTCTCTCTACAAGCACGATAAAATTCCGTGTCATTCTTTATAGTAATCCAGAACAGTTTCTAAATTCAAACCATTTTACTTGTTTGACCGCTTGTCTTGTTTCTGTAATTTGTTGATGGAAATGACTAAGATGTCAAAACATTGCTCTGTATGGTCCCACAAGGGAAGGAGTGTTTTAGGAGGAAAATTCTGAAGGCGGTTTAGAGGCAAACTAAAAACAAATTTGGACTTTGCACTGAAAAATCAAACACATTTTTTGCTTGTCTGTGCTTTGATTTTCAAACCACTTCTCCCATGTGGACACTTAATACTCTAGTTTGTGAAAGGTCCATGAAGCCCACTTTCAGTTGTTCACCATACACTCATGAACCTGAATGAGTCAATGACACCATTTCTTGCTTGCACACTGGGAATAATTCAACCATTTTGATTGAATTGACTAGCCAAATATAAATGAAATAAATCAAACCAGTTATTTGGAATAATGGATAGCCTAAATGATTGCTTAAAATATCTGCAGTCTGTCAATATCTTTCTATTATTTTGTGAATAGAGACATGTGTTACAAAAGGTCAACACTTTATCAAGTGTAAAATCTATTATCCTGAAATGTTTATTTTAAAGATCAAATGAATTGTTATAATTTAAATATACGCTTAAAATGAAAACGTGAGTCTCAAAACACCATTATAAAAACATGTATTTTTGTAAGCACGTACATTTATTCTTTCTCATTTTAGGGCAAAGGGAATGACTGCAGTACTACTTTCAACTTGCCGTTGTATGGCTTTTGCAAAAATTGGCCAAGGTAGTGCTTTACAAATAATAAACCTAAACCATTGACCTCACTACTAGGATTCCATGGTGGAGAGAAGAAAGATTAAGAAAGAAAGATTAAGATTAAGAGATCTGAGATTTTGCAGTTAAGACCTAGGAAGAAAGAACTAGAATATTTATCCTATGGAGGAAAATGTGAGAGAATGCAAATGTATTAATATAACATGGGGAGTATAAAATATTTTACTTTAGATGTTCTGGAGGTTTACTTTGTAGCATTGTATATGGTCCATTTTTATAAATTTTTCAGGGCTGATTAAGTAAAACACATTTGCTTGATTTAAAAAAAAAAAGCAAACGTGTAAGAACCAATTTCTGGGACACAGTCGTCAGTATGCCAGACACCCTTCATAAAGGTAAATTCTGACATGTCCGAGTCTTTGGAAGCAGATTTCTCTCTTGGAAACCAAGTCAGGTAGATGTGCTGCTGCCACTAACCTGGCAAGTAATGATCTGCCAGGGTGGTCTACAAAATGTTAAAACTAAAGACCCCTAGTGTCGAATTTCCCTTCTCAGACAAGCCACTTACCCTCCATGTAATCTTCATTTTGAACCCCAATGGTTCATAAGCTCCATAGTGAGGGGGACCATATCAGGATTATTTAGCAATGCATACATACCTGGCTACTAGCACAGTGCATGGCAAATAGCAGTTTCACAATAAATATTTGTGGAATGAGATTTAGTGAATCCTAACTTTTCTCAGGGTCCATGTATTTATCTGTAAAATGGGAATGGACCAAATATAAATCAAAATGTGGTTGTTGAGAAGAAAATTGAGATTCTGTGTGTGAATGTATTTTTTAAAAGGCTACTCTTAAATTTTTCACTTTACAAGTATTTCTCCTTTTTCATTATTTATAGCAGCCATATGTAAAATACATACATTCTTCACCTGGAGAGGATTGGTTGTAGTAGATATTAGAAAAAAAATTGACATTAAAACCAGGTGATTTTTTTCAACCTTGGATTTTCCTCTTGCAAATTTGATGGTTATTTTTTTAAATGGAATTATTTCTGCATTATTATGAACTTCTGGCAGTATTACCTTAGGCAGATTGAAATTATTTCAAGATAATTATTCTATTATTTAACGGTATCATGTTACTGCTCCCTTTGCTGTAACAATGTTCTGTGGTCATATACCACGGAATTCTCCAGGCAATGCTTAAAATTGTATCTTTGCATATTTTATGTTTTTCTCTGATTGAATTTTTCTCTAAGTGTTGAGTCCCTGTGTAATTCCTACTTATCATTTTTAGCTTCAGCCAGCTCTATATAAGTCCCTCAATGTTACTGCTCCAGTCTCCAAACAAGGGAATTGATCATAGGCTTAATATTGATGACCTAATTTGATAAACTATAACATGAGTTATTCAATGAACATCTATATTATACTATAGAAAACTCATAAGATAGGGACAGATTACATTTGATCCCTGCAATTACTACTGTTATTGTAATATCCTAAAGTTCTACCAAAGCTATTTTAAAATTAGTCTACAATATTAAATACTCTTGTCAAGAAAGTAATTTTCTTTAAAATAATGAAGAATAGTGACTCCTTTAAAAAGAAGAAACAAATGCATTTTGAAAAGGAGAAGGAAAAAAAGCTAATGTTTGTTAAGTCTACAATGTGCCAAGTACTGTGACAGGGAATTTACACATATAATCTTCAGCAGCAGGTCTGAGATATTATCTCATTTTACATATAAGAAAATGATTCTCAGACACTTGCAGTAACATGATTGATACCACACAGTTAGTAAGTGGTGCAGAGCATGTATGATTTTAAAATAAGTATTACGTTTTAGGATAGTGCTAGATTTACAGAAAAATTGTGAAGATAGTACACAGAATTCCCATATATCTTACACCCAGGTTCCCCAACTATTAACTTTTATGTTAGTATGGAACATTTATCACAACTAATGAACCAATATTCATACATTATTATTATTATCTAAAGTCTGTATTTTATTTTTCTTGGCTTCTACCTAACCTCCCTTTTCTTTTCCAGGATCCCTCTGAAGACACCACATTACATGGAGTTGTTATATATCCTTAGGCCTTTTCTTGTCTGTGACAGTTTATGAGATTTTCCTTGTTTTTGATCATCTTTGCAGTTTTGATTAGTATAGTATAATCCTTGCTCTGGTCCTAGAATCAGACATTTCTCCAAAGAGTTCTAATACCTTTTATTGGAGAATGGTATTGGAAACTAAGGTCTGGACACCAGGTTTCCATTTCCATTGCTCCTAGGTGTGGTGTGGTTGCTTCTAGGACTCAGCGATAGAGCAGGGAAATATTTTTGAATATACTAATCTCTCTCTCTCTCTCTCTCTCTATCTATCTATATATATATATGTATATACATATACATATATAAAGTTCTCTATGTTTATATATGGTTTTCTATCTCTGTATATGTACAAATTTATAAATATTTCTATGTGTTTCCATCTGTACCTATAGTAAGTTAATATGAGTTTACACTGATGTCTCAGACACTGGATGGTGGGAGACAGGTGTTTCACTGTTGGAGTGGGACATTACAGATTAGCAAAGCCAGGAATAAATGATCCGTGAATCCTTACTAACAATTAAAAAACAAAACAAAACTGTCTCTCACCATCCACCATCAATTTACTTAATTTTTCAATTTCAGTGTACATGTATAATGGTTTCAGAATTGTCAGCTGTGGTCTGCAGGAAACAATTTTACCAACTGGAGTACAGGCTGGAGACCCAGGGAAGAGCTAATGTTGCAGCTCAAGTCTGAAGGACTTCTGTTGGCAGAATTTGTTCTTGCCTAGTGGAGGTCAGTCTTTGTTTTATTAAGAACTTCAACTGATGGGATGAGGCCCACCCACATTATGGAGGGCAATTTACTTAAAGTCCACTGTTTAAAATGTTAATCTTATCCAAGAAACACCCTTACAGAAACATCCAGAGTAATATCTGATGAAACATCTGGACACCATGGCCTAGTCAAGTTGATACATAAAATTAACGATCACACCCTTTATTTTTGGTTTCTTGAGAGTTTCTGTCATGAATGGGTTTGAATTTTGTCAAATTCTTTTACTGCATATATTAGTATGATCCTTTGTTTTTCAGTCTATTCTTTTTATCAAAGTTATTTGATTTACAATATTATATTAGTTCCAGGTGTAAAACATATTGACTCAATATTTTCATAGATTATACTCCATTTAAAGTTATTATAAAATATTGGCTATATTACCTGTGCCATACAATATATCCTTGTAGCTTATTTACATAGTAGTTTTTTTTTACTACTAGTTTTTTACATAGTAGTTTTTACCTCTTAATCCCCTACCATACATATAGCTGATTCACTTTGTTATACAGCAGAAACTAACACAACATTGTAAAGCAATTATACTCCAATAAAGATGTTAAAAAAAAAAAAAAATTCCCCTACCAGTACCTTGCTCCTCCCTTCTTTTCTCTCCCTACTGGTAATGGTTCAGTGTATTAATATGATGAATTACATTGACTGATTTATAAGTGTTGTGCTGATCTTACATTACTGGAACAAACTCCACTTGGTTATTATCCTTTTTATGTTTTGCTGAGTTTGATGTGCTAATAATATGTTCAGGATTTTTGAATCTATGGTCAATAAAGGTAATAGTCTGTAGTTTTCTTGTAATTTTTTCGGAAGTGTTGCTTCTACTTCTAATATGTGGCAGAGACTGTGTCTTTTTGCTACAAATGTAACTGTGCTTATATAATCCTGCTATCAACTTGCTCTCCAAACCTGGTTGACTTATATTATCTCTAGATCTAATTCTGCAATGGTGGAATTAAAGGGTATGTTTAGATAAAGTGTCCATTTCAGTTCCAGAAATATGATATCCATTCGTACATGTAATAACAAAACTCCAAATTAAATGATTGTTTTAAGTTTCATAAAAGTCATGGCCATTGTATTATTTTATCCTCCCAACTACTCCCTGTGGTTGAGTAAATCAGGTACTGCTTTCACTATTCAGGATGAAGCTACCAAAGTTCATAAAAATTAAGTTTTCCAAGATCGCAGTTTCTAAGTGTTGTTAGGATTCAAACTCAAGATCTTTGGGCCAGCATGTCAAATATTTTCATTTTTACAAGACCACAGATTTATTGCATTCATAAGTAAATTCACTCCCCAAAGACCATTCTTCCAAATACCATATTTTCCCAGAGACTATTCCTGCTCTTGCTTAGAAACTTGTTCCATGCATAAGAGGCAAACTGGAAGGAAAGTTCTCAGCAGTTCTGTTGTATAAAAAATGGAATATGCTCAGAAGCCTACCTGTTATCTTCTTTCTTTCCTGTGCTGTGCTTACTAAAGTTCAGTTTTCTGTTGTAAATGTAAATCATATTATTACATTTTAAATTTATTTTTCAAAATGCAATTTGGCCTAACCAGCAAATGTATAACTGTTCTGCAAGCCCGAATTGCAGAATGGGTATTAGAGGGATATAATTAAGTATCAGGGGGGAGGAGGGAGAGTTTCTGTACCCTGCCCAAGGAAAAGAAGAGTGAGTTCACAGTCTTCTGCATTTGCCACCATACTGATATCTTCATATCCTTTTAGCTACAAAGAGCTTTGTTAAGCATTGCACTCCACAGTAATAACAGATTTATAATATATGGATCACTTCCTGAGGCTGTCTGTCAAAAGTGTTTGCTAATGTGCTTTCAAAACAAAAGTCAGGTCTAGAGAGTTTCTAACTCCTCATGGAAATGATGTTTGACTTTTGCCATTACACTCCCACTCCATCCTCATCAAACTAAGCAGATTTGTTCTGAGTCTGGTATTTATCTGCCCCTTAGAGGAACAGGCATTTTTCCCACAGGTTTGCAGATGAGTATATTGGTTGTAATGTTGCAAGAGCCGTAATTAGTGGTTGTGGTCTAGATAATTGCAAAAAAATTAGAAGATATCAGAAACTTTGTGTTTATGGAGGATTCTGGGTTTGCCTGTGTCGGTGGAGATTCACCAAGAAGTAGCAGTTCTTGGCAAAAGTATTTATCGTATTACCTTGGTTGAAGCTTGGAACATTTTTCAGAAATTGGACTCTGGAGATATGTGATGAGAAAGGAGGATGATGAACATAAAATAACTTGTGAATGTGTAAAGGGATGATCTGTATGTTCATGAAACAGCAGTCAGATAATTTGTAATGACAAGCAGTTCTCGAGAAAGAGAGCCCATATTAAGGTCCTAAGCTGTGATTAATCAAAGATTTTCCCTTCATCTGCTTATCTGGGGGAGACCATCACCCACGACTGGAATCACATGACAATAATCACCATCATAGAAACAGTTACCTATTATTGAGTGCTGTGCTAAGAATTCTGGAAAGTATTTATGAGCACATTAATTTTCACACTAACCCTATGAAGCAATTACTAATATTGTCCTCATTTTACAGATGAGGGAAGTGAAGTTAAAGAAGATGAATGACTAGTTAAATGACATTCAGACAGTACTTGGAAGAGCTAGGATTCCAGGGAGGTCTGCCTCATTCAAAAACTCCTGCTCTTGGTGGAGGGGCAAGATAGGCATATGGGATTAAGACATACAAACTGCTATGTATAAAAGAGAAAAGCAACAAGGATATATTGTACAGCATAAGGAATTACAGCCATTGTTTTGTAATAACATTAAATGGAATATAATCTTTAAATATATTGAATCACTATGTTGTATACCTGAAACTAATATAATATTATAAATCAACTATAAAAAAAAAGCCTCCTGTTCTTAGCAGGAGTATTACATTGCTTCACTATCTGAACAAATGAACAAATGTATGGTATCTGAATGATGATGCATAAGTTCTTGGAACCAATTCACGCTTAATTTTATATACCACATCAGATGCAGCAGGGTGAAGTAGAGAAAACAAAACAAAAACAAAAATAAATAAATAAACATGGGCTTTGGAATCTGACAAACTGGAATTTCATCTCCTATAAAGGGAAACTGACCAAAAAATATAACCCAAAGGACCATGCTTTCTGGTAGAATAGCCAGAACTCTTAAAGCTTGCCACATGTTGGTGTACTGTATTAGTTTTCTATTGTTAATGTAACAAATTATGTAATAATTGTGGCTGAAACAGCAAAATTTTATTATATGATAGTTCTGTAGGTTAGATATCTGATACAGATCCCAGTGGGTTAAAATCAAGATGTCACAAGGCTTTCTAGAGCCTGTAGAAGACAATCTGCCTTTTGTACCTTCCTTGTCTCATGATTCTTAATCTCCGTATTCAAAGCTAGCAATGTTGCATATCTCTGACCATTTTTCCATAGTCACATCTCCCTCTGACCACAGCCAGAAAAAGTTCTGTGATTTTAAGGACTCGTGTGATTATATTGGGCCCAGGTTGCTAATCCCAGCTAGTCTCCCCAATGCAAGGCTCTTAATTTAATCACATCTGAAAAGTCCTTTTTGCCATGTAGCAGAAAATATTCACAGCTTCTGGCATTAAGACATGGACATCTTTGTGAAGCCATTTTTTCTGCCTACTTCAGTGTACAAACCTTAGAACCTCGTAAATACAGACTAAGATCAAGTACAAGACTAGATAACAAATAGGAAACACTGTAAAGGCCAACCTCACAGTAAGATAATTTTCTAAACATCAAAGAGATGTGTTTTCAATTCTGTCCATCTTTCTCATCTTACAGCTATGAAAATATCCCCCTTTCCTAGAGCCTGATCAAGTCTGCTTTTCTATTCTTCCCTGCAAGGTGCCAGCAATGTTAGAAGCTGGAACAGAGGGGCACAAAGACACCATGGGTCTCATCTTTCCAGATCTTGCGCAATTCTCCCTTTAGGCTGTGAAGCTAGCTTCTCCTAGAGGGATAAAAGTCTCTGTCAATTGATCTTTCTTGGGAATAAATGGCCTTTCAGAGTTTGGAGGGAGCAAGATTCTATGGATAACTTTACCTGGTTCAGGTCAATAATGAGCATCATATTCTTCTTCAAAGAACACTATTTCCAGTATTCACTCCTGCATACCCATATCAAAAAATTATATATATTTAAAATATATATATATATTTATTTTAAAATATGTAAATTTGGCCTTAGAAAGGAAGTAGGAAAAGGGTTGTCACTGGAAATTGCTAATAGGATCTACTTGAATCCCACTTCTTAGCTGTGTTTAAAAACAATAACAACAAAAACAATGCCAAAGAGTTCACCTCTAAACACTGATATCCACTTCAGAATGTCCTCTGAGGGAATTTAAAGTACCAGAAACCCTTAAAAATACACGAACACATTCTTTCCCAGCCACCCTCTATTCAAAAAATGAATTGCTGAACTTTACATTTAGGGGATTTATGTGTGAAATACAAACAAATGCACTCAATCTTTCATCCCTGAATAAACCTGTCACACTGTCACAGGAGCAGGGAAGAGCTGATTGCTAATATCAAAGTCTGTAAACAGGTCCACCTTTGAGTTCCTAGGGAGTGATCCATTTTTACATCAGAGCGCAAGTGGGCAGCACAAATCATGTTAGAACAATATCAGTGAAATGTTGAATTCAAAAACCCTACTTGGACAAAGGAAAACAACCTCATGAAAGTATGTTACCTGAAATATCCTAATATTGCCAAAATATTCACATACTATAAGTCAGAGTCCAGATATGTTTTTTTCCCACCTCTAAATGTAATATTCTTCCAATTTGGGCAGGTTAACTCAATTCCTGAGAGTCTAGAAAAGAGGTCAAGGATGCAAGAGTTTGCCTAATATAAGAAGAAAATTATCTTCTATCAATACAGACTATTCTCAAAATCCTGGCCAGTTACTTCAGAAGTCTGGCATTATGGGGATAAATATGAGAACACAGTATAGTAAAGGAAAAGATTAAACTACTACATCTTAGTCAGTTTGGTGTTTGTTACCCTAGGTTGCACTGGGGTAACAAACACCAAAATCTCTGTGGCTGAACACAATCAAAGTCTCTTTCAAAGTGTGCTTTGGGTTTGAATGAATCTCCAGGGCAGCTCTCCTGCATGGGGTACTAAGAATTCCAGGCTTGTAGCATCTCCACTTTGCATAAGGCTTTTACATCCTGCTGTGGCAGGAGAGGAAACCCTGCAGAGATAGATATTGGCATTTACATATATTGGCCATTTATACATATTGGCCATTCCCAACCTTTTTTCCAGAACTAGGTATTGTAAAGCAGCTGGGGAAGATATTTTCAATGTAGTAGAACTCAAAACATTGGCGAGAACTAGTGCTGTGTACCACATACAGGTAAGATAAAAAACCTGGAGTGTATGAAGGTCATGGCGCGTGTGTGTGACTGTTAGTGAAAAACAGATATTAGGATATGGCGGGTATTCTATAGGAAAGGTACTCGGAGTTGAAACATAATTTACCAACTGCTAGTGGTATAGATGTTATTTATTCATGCACAATTTAAATCTTTCCAATCCTGGTGAAATGAAGTAAGAGAAATGGAGTTATAGCAACTTTGGTCATTGGTACACTGTTGAGAAAACACTGATCCATTTAGTCATATACAATATGTTGATGAAGATCACTTCTACAAAAAGAATGTTAGATATATTCGGTATCCGTAGGGCAAGTATCTGCATTTAATATACGCCTTTTCTTTTTACTTTTAATTGTAACGGAAGAGCCAAATCTGACTGCATGTTGGATCTGTTTCTTTTACTTTAACCTTTGCTTTCCGCTGTTTTTGTTCACTAAAAGGATACTGTCTACACATAATGCCCTGCCTCAGGGAACCCTGCCTCTCTGCCTCAATGTTAAACCAAATTGCCTTTGTTCAGGGAAGCATCCTGAACCTGTCCACCTCTGATGGCTGCAAGAAAGAAGAAATTAACACATCCCCTCCCCGAGGCTGGCCATTCCAGGGGATATTTGCATAACTTATGGCCTTCTTACTTTACTTCCTTATCTCCTCTCCCTCTCTGTTCTATAAAAGAAACTGGCATCCAAACCCCAATGTTTTTTTTGAGACATTAGTCTACCATCTTCTGGGTCTGCCAGCTTTCCGAATAAAGTGGTATTCCTTGCCTCAACACCTCATCTCCCGATTTATTGGCCTGTCGTGTGGCGAGCAGAGCAAGCTTGAACTCAGTAATATAGTAACCTTGGATTAGTATATTTTGTTGACTAATTCACTTGCTAATGATAAATTCCTTTAGCCTTAAGACATTTAAACTGTCTTCTTTCATGATTACATGAGTTATACCTTTTTTTCCTAGTTATTCAAAATGTGGTGTTCACTTGCGTTGTTTTAAAATTTATTCAACTATTCATGCCGGGTATAGAGGAGAAGATGGTATAATTCTTCTAAGTTCTAATGGGATGAGAGTTCCCAAATCCCTCTGGGGACATTCATAGCCTTAACAGCAATGTTCCATGAGACACAAAAATGCCAAGAACACATCAAAAGAAGATGAGACTATCAGGTGAGACCTTCACAACAAACATCCCTGCATTCAGAGCAAAGTTCACATTTGTAGCCAGGCTCGTTCTGTATCCAGTGATCGTGCCCTGACTGATGGGAGAAGGAGGAAGTGGAAGGTCATACTGCAGAACTTGGAGGTTGTGTAGTGTGGTGAGAGCATGATCTTCATCTCAATGTAAATCTTCTTTTAACTTTGCTCCTTTGAACGGACTGGAGATATTTCATTTGTTGCTCTTGGAAATGAGGTCAATGAGCCTCATGATATCAGTAAATTTTCCCATAATTCTGCAAGCCAGTCTGGTCTCTGTAGACAGTTTGCATTAACTGTGGACAACTGAGTAATTCTATGGTGTCTGTAACAGGAAACATTCCTGTAAGAAGCAGGAATGACTTCCTCACTTTACAGGAGCACTCACATTTATTTAATAAGACATTTTAACCACCTTCTTTCCTCATTCCTTCATATCTTTCCTTCTTTTTCCTTCCTGCAACATAGTATTACTTAAAAATTTATTGCGTACAAATCACTATGCTAGGTACAATGGAATTTGACAAAGATGGGTAAGATATGCTCCCTGATGTGAAGGAACTTAAATAGGAATCTTTTTTCCACAGGGATACTGTCCGTTTTCTACCCCAAAGCCCTATCATGATGTCACAGGTATGTGCTTCGAATTACCTATAGTTTTTCCTTTAAAGTTGGATTCCCCGCCAAGAGTAAAACAAACCCAGAAAACAAAAAACAAGTATGTTTCTGTGTGGCTATTTTTGCTTCGGCAATTCAAAGTGTAGGGTTTGCAAAAGTCTTTGATTTTTGGACCTATGATTGTGCAAAGAATCCATGATGCCTATATTCCCAGAACATTTTGAAACAATGTGCTTTACTTTGCAATTATAGAAATAACTTCATCTGCAGACCACCGCTAGGCATTTATTTCCTTTTTTTCTCCTCCCTGAATACTCTTAAGCAATGTTGCCTTTTAATTCATACACTGTAGGAGAACTTATTCACTTGAAATAAAAAGTGATTAATGACATAAATGGTCAATAAACATCCTACAGTCATCTCTAGGGAAAGAACACGTTCAGCCCACTTTCCCTCCATTTTCCTCATTTGGAAAGACTGACGTACTGTGAAAGTCTAGTCAATAGTTGTTAGCATTTCTGAAAGCCAACCAAGTGAATTAGAGATACATAGAATTCTTTGGCAGAATTTCAGAGTCTCTGATCCACTAAATAACATGGAAGTTATTGTAGCAAGACCTTGTTTAAGAATCATGTCATTTTTCCCTCCTGGAAGACTTGCTTTCTTTAGCCATTCTTTTTCTTTTTTTTAAGAATGTAAGAACTTATTGAAATTGAAGTCAGTGTTGTAACACATGTTGGATTAGTCACGCCAAGCTTAGGGAAGCTGTATGACGGAATATGACAACTTCAGAAGCTTGACAAGAAATGCAAAATGAAAGATCTGTCTTCAACTATTTTTAGCAGAAATAGGAAAAAAAAAGATATTTACAAACATGGAACAAGTGTGAGTGTGTTTTCCTCATTTTTTCAGCATGGATAGTGTCCTTATACCGTTAATTGTAAGGGTAACTAGAGTTAAGACCCACTGCTGGGCACAGATGGCTGGTTTGCATTTTGACTCTTTAGTAAGAGGTACTGCTATTTATAGTCATTAATAATCCACACCATATGGTACTTGGCATTGTCATAACATGGAAGCCACCGTGAGGCGCTCCTATGAAGCTGCAATCAGTTCCTGTGATTATTGTTATGAATGTCAAACTATGAGATACATTCACTACAGACTAGTCAGTGTTTCTGAAACTTTAACGTGTACACAAATCACCCGATGGGATGTAGATTTGGGTTCAGTATGTTGGGGTGGGGCCTGGGAGTTGGTGTTCATAACAAGCTCCCAAGTAATGCTGATGCTGCTGGTCATCCTCGAATAGAAAGGAAGTAGACTTTATGTGACCAAAGCCATACAAAGAGAGAAGAAATTCCCTGGAATAGCAAGACAGGGCTGTCTGGTGAATAAGCCCATTAGAAAAGGACTCATTAGGCAAATAAGTGTGGATTAGAAGAAGAGCGAGCCACTGTAGCTACTATCATTAATGCCCATCCAAGCCCTGTCTACTGCCCAGCGAATTTTGTTTCACACACCACACACACTCTGGTTCCATTGCCAAGACCATCTATATTGTGTGATGGTTGCATCAGGGTAACTATAGTGCAGTTAAACATTTTGTTTGTTTTATCATCATCTGATTCTCTGCTCACTAGGAAATTTTTCAATTATAATTTATCCTCTCGTGTTGGACTATTTAAGAAGAGAGAATAAGGTTAATGAAGTTTGAGTAATTAGATGAGATTTTCTCATTGAAAATTATTGACTTACAATAGGAAGAGAATCTGCTGATCAAAGAATGTTGGGTATTCCAATGTCTCTGACTGTAGATATCTTTTTAAATTTATTTTATTTATTTTTGGCTGTGTTGGGTCTTCGTTGCTGCGCGTGGGCTTTCTCTAGCTGTGGCGAGTGGGGGCTACTCCTCGTTGCAGTGCGCAGGCCTCGCGTTGCGGTGGCTTCTCTTGTTGTGGAGCACAGGCTCTAGATGTGCGGGCTTCAGGAGTTGTGGCTCGAGGGCTCTAGAGCGCAGGCTCAGTAATTGTGGTGCACGGGCTTAGTTGCTCCACGGCATGTGGGATCTTCCTGGACCAGGGCTCGAACCCGTGTCCCCTGCACTGGCAGGCAGATTCTTAACCACTGCACCACCAGGGAAGCCCCATGTTTATTTAGAAGCTCTGTAAGCAGGTCATGGGTTTTGGTTATTTCACCGCAGGAAGTCTGACTGGAAACCCAAATTAATTTTGTCCCAGATATAGTGGAACATCTTACCACGATTTATGGTCACTTGCTACATGAGAGGGGTGGCACTGGAACCCCATGATGAGGGCAAAAATAATAAATTTGTAGTGTAATCTTAGCAACAGCATTCTGATTTCTGGTACCACTCTCTCATCTTTGCAATATTTTCTTCATTTACTCTTCTAAGTCCACCAAACATACCATATTTTAAATGTAGGTATATGCTCTTAGTTCAGCTGAGTAGACAAAGATCACTGTAAATCTCAATAGAGTAGATTCCCTGGGAGTTATGAGTTTAAGGAGAAAGATGCAACTTGTGAGTGGGGAAAATGATGAAAATCTTTGTGAGAGAATACCATTTTATCTAGAGAGTAAAAGGATAATTTCAATAGAGACAGTAGGGAAAGTGGCATTTCCAGCCAGGGAAACAATAAGGTTACTAAAATTAAGAGTGGTAACATATGACCCCAATATGGACTATAGGAAAATACTCACATGTTCCTAGACTGTGGGCTATGGAATTGGTGAGGAAAAACTAGAAAAGAATCCATCATAGAAAGTCTTAATTGGGAGGCAAGACATTTATTTAATAGGTTGCAAGAAGCAACAGAACTTTTATAGAAAGCCTACAAAAATCATCACAGTTGCAATTTAGTGTGTAAAAAAACATGGATTGGACTGGAATATGAACATTGTAGACAGAAAAGCCACTCAGGAAATTACTGCATTAATAAACATGAAATTGGGGATAGAGAATGAAAATTAATTCTGGAATTGTTGCAGATGTAGGACCAAAACTATGACAGACGACTGGCTATGGCAGACAAGAGACAGAGTCCTCTCAAATAGAAGTATTTGGAAAGATAATGGAAATGGAAACTGGAAGAAGATTAGCACAGGGGGAAAAAGTTTGGTTTAGATTTATTGAGTTAGAGACTTGTTCATGTATCTCATAAGTGGCATCATTTTGGAGGTATAGACTATGGAGAGATGATGGACGTACAAATATAATTCTGGGTGTCTTCAGCAAATGGGCAATACTGAAGCATGAAAGAATGGAAGGATGCAGTAAAATTGGTGGATAGCTCTGAGAAAAACGAGAAGATCAAGGGTAGAACCTTAGAAGGGTAAGTATATTAAAGAAGTTTGAGGGGTAAATAGTGATAGGGATAAGGGGGCATATTTGCCTGTTTTATTCACTGCTGCATTCCCAATACCTGAAATTGTACCTGACTTATACAATGTGTTGATAAATATTGTTTAATTAATTAATGTATAAAAGAAAGGGTTTAAAGAGAAAGAGATTTGTGAAGAGTGTGGAATACTGCCTAGGAGGAAGAGAAGATGAAGTCTGTAGAGGAAAGTGTATTTTGCATTCAGGAGGTTGTTCCTGATCTTTGAGAGACCAGATTCAGAAGAAATGAGAATGGGCAGGATTAAGACCATTTGGTAAATCATTCTATTGTTTACACTCTAATATTCTGAGGATTTATTCTATCTTTTCAAACCAGAACTTTTTCTGTCTATAATATCCAGGATATGAGCTATGTATGACAGAATTTTATTTTATTTTTTTCAGAAGACTATTACCCTTGGAGCTTTATGCTTTACTGAAAAACAAACAAACAAACAACTGCTAATTAATTAAATCCTAGGAACACAACGTCAGTTCAACATACAATTCAAAATACTAATTCAGTGTTTGGATAAAATGGGCTTTGTCCCAAATGCTTAAACATCGATTTTGCAAAGAACAATAAACAGCCACCATGAGTGATATATAGAGTTAATTATTTTCAGTTAGTTTCCCAAGCATTAAATTATGAGGCTCCTGCGTGTGTGTGTGAGTGTGTGTGTGTGTATGTGTGTGTGTATCTGGAAGGTAGTGTTTGCGTTAAGTCACAGCTTTTTGTCTATGTGCCAGATGACTGATGAATTTCAGACATCAGTGCAACGAATCTCTTTGAACAGGAGAGAAATTCATGTGGGAAATGCTCAGACTCTGGGGGAAGGTAATTGCATTCTAGTTTAAGAAATTTTATGTGTACCACTTAGGAGTGTGCTTTGCATTTCTTGTTTACTTACACATTTTGGTTAGCATCATTGCCTGAAAGTGCAACCTTTGGGTTCCCCAGAGAAAAGTAACAAAAGCATAGCACTAAGAAAAACACCAATTTACTCTGCAGGTACCAGAGGTATATTTACTTCATACCCTAAAATGAATGGTTACGTGGTACTTATTTTAAAGCGTATTTTATTGCAAGGCCACGGGATAGATTGTGTTAGACTGGACATTTTGTCAGTGCAAAATAGATGAAGAGTATGTGTAAATCTTACAGACATTCACTCACAGTTAAAGGATGTCTTTGGTAGACGACTTACTTTGAATTATGCAACTTTTAAAAGTAACAGTTTCAAAATCTCAGTAGAGAAGAAAAAAAAGCTCTGCATTCAAACCTGTGACATTCTCTGTCTCTTACTCACTCTGTGTCCACAGGCAAGCCACATAACCCCTGTGATATGCTCATCTATATAAAAAGCGAATATGTCAGAGTCATAGGTATAGAGTCCTACCAAGTATGGGTATTTGCAAAGATAATGCAAATACAAATTTAGGAAGAAGTTTAGCTTACGGGAGAAAGCTGATAAATTCAGTGTAGATTCATTGTGTTATAAAAGTGTTGATGTATCCAAGTAGAGACATCCTTTTAGGGGTGGAGACTATGAAGATTGTAAGGTTTAATACGAGAATTCAATAACAATTTATTCAGCACACACCACAATATATACAGACAGGTATTACGCTAAGGATTTTCTTCATTAACTTTACAATTACTGTATAAGGAAAGAATGGTTATAACTCCCTCAGTTTACTTATAAGAAAACTGAGGTTTGGAAAGAGTGACCTTGGATAAATGTCATGCATATAAACTGAATTAGAGGTCAAACCAGAGCTGTCTGGGGCTAGGCTACTAGCCACAATGCATCCCCGCTTCCCAAACGCAGCGATGCATGTGAAAGTGCTCTTTAAAGTAAGAGTACCACGAGAATCTAAAGTGACATATATACCTAATCAGCACATATTGTGCATGAAGACTGAGTTAGTACAATCACGATAAGTTCTAATATTTATAGCATTCTTTCTCTGTGCTGTGCAGTACTCTACATGCCTCCAGCTGTTCACTCATTTAATCCTCAAAGGAACTTGACTGCAGGCAATCTGGTTTTAGAGTCAATACTTCCAACCAGCCACCATCTCACCTCATCTGTGTGTGAGGATGATTCAACCGGCAACAGAGATTTTCTCAACGGTGGAAAGGAACTTCTTTGAGAAACTTAGTTTTGTGAGATGTTTTGTGTCTTACAAGAGCAAGGGCTAGAGTGTGTAGTCAGATTTTCATAGAATAGAATATTCTTGCCATAACAAGCTGAGTTGTTCACTTGTTTTGGTTTGATCTTACTTTGATTTGACTAACTCTGATCACCAATTGACACGGGTCTTATGAAGGGAAACCGTAGCACATTCCAGGAAGAAATAAGCAGCAGAAGCCTTGCCTAACACCTGACAACCACTGAACTGAAGGAGCTGAATGTCAAAGTGGTAGTTTCCTAGCATCTACCTTCATGATCTCACTGTGATCTTTACTACTTTCTACCTCACTTTCTTCCTCTTCTTCTTAGTTAACAAATAAAATACAGATTTTCTGCTACAAATATCAACAATCCTTGGTTTGTGCATTGTGGAGAACTTTAGGAACAACAGTATGCATTTTCTAAAAATATATAGGCAGGTGTTTATTTTTTGGTCTTAAGGCATAGAATTGCTTAATATTTTAAATAAAGTATATCTTCAGCTTAGGTCACAAACATTCATTCATTTATTCAATCATTCATTAATTCCTGTGTTAATTGAGACCTTACTATGTTGCTATGCACTAAACTAGTCAATAGGAATATTAAAATAAATGAATCTTTTCCTTCAAAATCTTATCTTGGTCCTTATTTCAAAATTATTAGTTTTGCTTCCGTTTTCCTATTTACTACTTTGTTTAAGTGCCATTATTATTTGGTGACTAGCAATTTATCATATATTACATTAAAATTATATCATATATAATAGTACATATTATATATAGTATACATATTATATATATAATTCCTTTTACATTTTCTAGCCATATTTTCCATTAAGTTGGGAGTACCTGTGGATTCTTTTTCATTTTTGGGGGAGAAATTTAGGTATTTCCTTCCTAAGTTTCAGCTGTTCTTAAACTGTTCTTTCTTTGTCTCACTCAATTTTTTGTCTTTTTAATAGATTAAATTCCAGGAGGTTTTTAACCTAGTCATCCTCTCCGCTCTGAGTACAAAAAAAAAAAGGATGGTACGGCTTCCCTGGTGGCGCAGTGGTTGAGAGTCCACCTGCCGATGCAGGGGACACGGGTTTGTGCCCCGGTCCAGGAAGATCCCACATGCCGCGGAGTGGCTGGGCCCATGAGCCATGGCCGCTGAGCCTGCACGTCCGGAGCCTGTGCTTCGCAGCAGGAGAGGCCACAACAGTGAGAGGCCCGCGTACCACAAAAAAAAAAAA
>NW_020837966.1:23727284-23809264 GCF_003676395.1 Aethalodelphis obliquidens | reverse complement strand
AAAAAAAAAAAAAAAAAAAAAAAAAGGATGGTACTTTCTCCAGGAGGCTAATGCTGCTCGTTGATAATAAACAATAAACCCGTAAAATTTATTAGGCAGAAAAGAAAGCAAATGCCTGAAAATATTGTGCAACTCCAAAAACTGGACTCTACCTTAACCTGCCCTATTAAGGGTATAAGATTTTTCATTTGTTTGTTTTATTAAACTCATTAGCATTGAAATTTTGAGCACTGAAATGTTGAGCAGTTTGAAATCAGCAGTGAATCAAGGATGGTATTTAGGAATTCCTTGCTCTTATTTCATGAGTGGGGAGGATACTCAGCGCCCTGACAAAGCATGTGCCTGCACGGGAGACACTCAGCTGTGAACTTGGAGAATTGTTTCCACTCGAATGCTCAGGCATTATAAAATCCATAACTTCTATGACTATTTTGAGGTAGTAGAACTAAGGAGCATCTGCAAAATTTGCCACGATTTACAGAGCTTTAAAAGCTAATGTTTCACAAACTAATCACTTCAGAGGTGCACATTTTCCTTTTCTGAACACAAACTAATCATGGAAGATTTTGCATTTCTATTGCCTCTTGCTCCCTTCTGCTTTTCCAGCTTGTGAAAGACAAATTGCCTGTGATGCACTAATATACCTGGTGACCCAGTTCTGCTCTTCAGGTAGAGATACTGGTGCTTCTTTTAAATGACCGATAGATACAACGTTTGCCAAACTAATTTAGTAGTTAACTTGACTTTTGAGACAACTGTCGCCAATAGTGATGGGAGGATAAAAGAGGAAAAAGCTACCATTACTTTACTGTTGGTTTAGGAGCAACAGTAACATTAATAAAGCAAATGGAGCAATTAGAAGACATATACGACACCTATTATTTTCTGAGAGGAGGTCGAATTAAAGGAGAAACATCTAAACAAAGGTTTAGATGGAACAGAAATAGCCTACAGACTTTGAAAAATATTACACAACACCTATGTTATTTTAAAAAATGCCAACCTGCCTTATAGGGATAGGGATGGTTAGAAGTGTAGGGGTCTTCGGGACCATTGAGAACAATCTTAGAAGAGGGAATGAATCATGAGAGTTGAAGGATCTGATACTGACCAGGGTTCTTGGCCTTCCCCAATCAATAGAAATTGACTAGAGGCCAGACAAGAAATTCAGGCAAGGCTTCATTGGGGCCCCTACAGTTGCAGGAGGGAGTGAAAACAAGTAGCAGGTTCCCTTGCTCGCTCCCCAAGGCGGGGCGAGCTGGTTCCTTATATGGGGTGAGGGTGGGGGTGTATTCAGGGGTTGGGCTGGAGGGGTGGCTTAGGTGTTTTGCTCACCCCTCAAGTGGTGTGCAAGCAGCGGGCATGCACAGTACCCTGCTTTCATTGCTGATACCCTGTTTTTGCTCCCAGCTCTTCAAAGGTGGCAGTTCCATTTTTGAGTCTTTTTGTATCTTTTTGTGCAGAATTTGCCCCAACTGTGCATGCACACAGTTATTTTTAGTGCCATATAGTTTCATTGTATTTTGTTGCTGGAGGACAGGTTTGTCCAGGTGCAAGCATTGCAACACTGCAGCAAAAGGTCCCAGGTCCCAGCCTGTCTCAGATCTGCTCTCCCTCACAGTAACCAAGCAGGAAGAACTCAAGTCTCTGGATTCTTAGGTCGATGGTCTCTTCACACTTAGATGTTAATGGTTCCAAGGTTAAGACTCCTACAACTAACATTTACCAAGTGTCAAAATGAACCCATTTTGGTTATTTATAAAATGATAATAATAATGCCAGCCTCTTGGGTAGACAAATGCTTATAAAGGGAAAGACATCAAACACTGTTAACTTTTTAGGAATTAATAATAATGGACTTTTTGGTCATGCAAGTGGCTATTACAGATGCACTGGAGCTACAGGCACATTTAGACAGCCTGGAAGTGAGTAAGAGGAGGAATTGCTTATGCAGCCTGGGTTCTGCTACCCAGTGGCAGCCTAGCACTTGCTGCTAATAAGTGTAGACCTCCTGCCTGATCCTGTATTGCTTCCTTTCTGTAGCTCAACTGGGACTTATCTGGAGTTCATTGAATGGGTAAAGTGCCCCAGACTGTATTAAATTATTTTCAGTGTTGCTGTTAACATGGGGAAAGTTAGCCACAATTAAGTTAACCCAACTCAGGCCAAGGTGGGCCTGCTATAATGAACTCTCTGAATTATCTGAAATTACTAAATTCAGTAGCATGAGCTCTTCATTGAAGAGAAAATGTAGTTTTCCCCTAGATATGGAGACATGAATATTTCACTAATGAAAACTAGGGGAATTCTGGCCCTGATTTCAAACACAAATCAGAATGTTTGGTTATTGTGAGTTTTGTATGTAAGTTTTAACTACCTTGTGAAATTCTAGTTAGGTGGACTACTATAATTTATTCTATTTGCCACAATGTATGAATAAAACACTATTTTATGAACACTGTAAGTAGGGATAAAAATACAAAGTCCCAAATGTCAAATAATCAAAATGAGTACATAATATATGACTTGATTTAGAAATTATTATGATGAATGGACTATAGAAATAACAGCTGAGGAGGAAGTAAGGCTTAAGGCATAATAAGAGGAAGGTATAAGGTGTGTACAATAACAAAACAAACCAAACAACCACACAAGTCAACCTGGCTTATACAAAATTAATTTGGATCCCAGAGAATTGGTCCATTTGATTTACTTTCTGCAAACCTAAATCTGTTCAACACCTTTGTGCTGTTTATTTTTAACCAATCTAAGTAATTATATTGTATTCTACTCTAGGTGGATTAATCATGCTCAAATAAACGTAACTCAAGTATATACTTGAGTATATTCTACATATAATGTAGAATATACATTAACTGGGAGCACTGCAAACTCATACTCATCTATTTTTTAATATTCTCTATAGTATTAAGGATACTTTTTGCCTTTTCATCTTCTATGAGAGTATATATTTCCAGATGTATAAGGCCATTATTTTTTTTAAAAAAATCTATATATATAACATTTACTAACATTAAAATGAAGCCGAATTGGTCAGGCATATTTTTGAAAGCATGGTTATGTTTCTTGGAGCTTCATGTGTAATTAAGACATAATACATTACTGATAAAATTTAAGCTTTGATCTTTTTCTGACAAAATAATCTTTTAATTAATATTTAATTAATATTTTAATGAATATTTAAACTGTAAAGATTTGGGGAATCAATAAGAAAGACAAATAAAATAATACTTAAAAGAAATATATATATATATATATATATATATATATATATATATATATATAAAAATACCATAAGATATTTCTAAGTACCACAGTACATCATACCACTGGTGCTTTCCAGACATAAATTAAAATCTTACCATGTTTCTTTGGTACATCAAAATTAAAGAAACAGTGGGTACATCAAAATTAAAGAAACAGTGGGTACCTACAAACTGTGTGACAATGAGAGGGAACAAAGGTAAAGGTTTTAAAATTTTAATGAATCATTCGGTGTACAAAGATAAAATTTATTAGCTTTTAATGAAATGACCAAGAAGCAACTATGTTATATTTACTGTGTTAAGTCCTGATATAGGACAGTGTGTAAACACAGACACTGTCCAGGCCACTGTGGAATTTATACTAGGGTAGATGAAGAGGCATGACAGTCATTCATATAAAAGTAAAACTACAGCTGGGAAAAGCGGTATGACAATGAAGGGCAAGGTTCTTTGAGAGCACATGGCACGAAGAAATTGACCTAGTTAGATTATAGAAGGTTTCCCTGAGGAAATGATAATTGAATGGAGACATGAAGAGTTCAAGTGAATTAGGGGAAGGGGGCTGGTGAATGGTATTTTAAGAGCAGGAACTGAACTGATAAGTTCAACAGCAGAAGGAAGCAAGGTTAATTAGAAGAACTGAAAAAGTTGCATGTGCTTGTATCACAGAGAGAGGGAAGGCGTGTTTTATGAAGGAAGGCAAGAGGGAGATGGGGACAAGGCTGTACAAGGTCCCGGTGGTTATGTTAACGATTTTAGTGTTTGTCCTAAGACATTGGGAATCCCTGGAAAGATTTTAGTAGTGGGTGAACAGATTTGCATTTTAATCTGGATTCAGTCCAGTAATAGGTCAAGGTAAAAACAACAGAAGAAATAGGGGGATCAATGTGTCTACTGTAGTAGTCTAGGTAAAAAATAATGTTGTCTCGGCAAAGAAAATGCAAACCAGCCGAATTTGTTGATGGATTAGATGTGGGTTGGGGCGTCAGGAGGTGTCACAAGCAGCTTCCTATTTTCTAGTTTTTTAATCTGCCTTTCTAGGAAGCACATAGAATAGACATACTATGGCTTAGGTAACCCAGGCTTCTTCTCACTTGATTCTAAAAATGCCTGGTGTCAAAGAGGATAAAAATCTAGTTTCAAGGTTAATCTACTTTTAACATCTTTCGGAAGTGGTATTTCTATTGCTGTCTGGGCCAAAATATATCTTTTTACAATACAATTAAAAATTGTTCCACAAGCATCTTTTAAAAAATGAAAATTGTTAAAACTTACTGAATCCTCGGCAAGTGGCTGGTCATCCGAAACAGCATTTAAATTGCAAAAATTTTAATACACGGCTTTGAATAAATTAATACCAACATGTCTAGAATGCTGGAAGTAAATTAGCAATCATTTATATAGTATGTTGGTATACATCTTACAGCATTTTGTTTTACTCTGTCGCACTGATTGTTTTCAATTTTTTTACTTTCCTGTCTTGATACCACCATGAAAATTTATCTTTTACTTATACTCTATCTTGTGGGAATTAAAAGAAAAAATCACTGTATAATTCTTGGAATACTCTGAAGTCCTTCAAGTGAGGCTCTGCTATACCTTTGGGATACTGTAGGTAGTTGGCATTATTTTAAGCCTACTTTATCGGAGTAGCACAGGAGCTAATATATTTTTCCAGTGCCAATTCTTCTATGTTACATCTGGGTAGAAAAGTGACCTGGAAAACTGCAAAGGGCCCAGTAAAAACTATCATGTTCTACGTATATAAAGCATATATATTTGCTAAAGGTATGTTCAAAATGAGTAGAAGAAAAAATGTTAGAAGATGAGAAATATACATGAAAATGATTTCAATTTTTTTCTCTTATATTTATAGCTCCCAGTCAATAACTAACTTGTATGAGGTTAAACCCTCTTCTATGTTCTTATCTACAGAATGGATACAAGAACATGAAGCCTGACTACTCTTTGGTCTGTAGTACAGTTCAAATATAATATAACTTGCATAGGATTGGACAAAAACATAATATACATATATATATATATTTCATCAGTCCACATTCCCCTCTGTTGGGCTGCCATAACAAAATACCACACAGTGGGTATCTTAAACAAGAGGAATTTATTTCTCAGTTGTGGAGGCTAGAGGGCCAAGATCGAAATGTCAGCAAGGTTGGCTCCTCCTGAGGCCTCTCTCTTTGGCTTGCAGATGCTGGATTTCTCACTGCGTCCTCACATGACCTGTGTTGCCTCCCTGGTGACTCTTACAAAGACACCAGTGTTGTTTCTCACTGCGTCCTCATATGACCTCTGTGTTGCCTCCCTGGTGACTCTTACAAAGACACCAGTGGTATTGGGTTAGGGCCTCACCCTTATGATCTCTTCTAACCTTAACTGCCTCTTTAAAGGCCCATTTCCAAAGCAGACACATTGGGGGTTAAGGATTCAACGTATGGATTGGGGGTCTGGAAGGGGCAAAATTTAGTACATAAACACCCTCTTTGATATTCATATTGTTCAGTGTGTACTCTACATTCAAGCATATAAGCATCACATATTTCGCCCATGTACTGATTATAAGAAAGTCTTAAAACTTATGTATTGCTGAATGAAGGCAAGTGTATACTAAGGTTTATTTCTCTTAGTCTTTCTAAAGAAGTAGGGGGAACTATCTAAGGGAGACTTGCAATGAAGATACAGCTGCTCATTTAGTTTTATACAGAGCCAAACACACGAGGACACACTATTTTTATGTATCTTTGAGAAATAAGGCAGGTATGTTACAATTAAATGTCTGGGAAAAAATGTACCCAGAAAGAATAACACAGCAAGAACTCTGCTGAATCCATGCCACTGAACTGCTCTTCTTTTTCCCATGTTTCAATGATTGTATATTTGGAGTAGACCATATGAAATTCTATATTTATTAATGGTACACAGAGTACAATGTAATAAACTTAGAATTATTCTTTTGTTCTAGGGTAATTTCAGTAAAGTGGCACATTATAATTATAGACAACCTACAGTGTTGCTACAGTTTAGAAAATGTTCTTTTTTAAAATCATATAATTGTACAGTTTTTATGTTGGAGAAGGAAAATTATTGATACTTTTCCTCTACTTCAACTAAACAACATGTGCGGTATCACACCTAATGTGGGTTTCTTCCAGATGGTCCCTATGTTTTCACATTTTTATCCAGCCTTGGAATCTCCACATGACTGCACACTGGCTTGGAATCCCACAAGTTATAAACATCTAGGGCATGAACAAGATGATCTAATAAGAGTGAATCAGGATGCAGATTTTGTAACTGGCACTGAATAGCAAAAGAAAGTCTTGAACAGTGACAAAGAACCAGGTCATCTTTTGAATGACAGACTGATTTACATAACCATATTCCAGAAGAAGATTTAAGGTAGCTTACAAGGATACGTAAAGTATAACAAGATATTTTAAAAGGCAAAGGTGGACGGGAAATAAGAAAACACAGATGAATAGAGAAAAATGAAATGAGACTAAGAAAATGGCATGTTATGCTCATCTTTACACTTGCATCAGCATGTAAATTTGAGCTAAGCTTTCCAGCAGCCTAACTGGAAGAGGGAGACACAGTCAGTCATATAGTTCATAGTCTCCAAAAGATAAACCAAGCCAATTAAGCTTAGAAGAAGCACAATTATTCTCTGTACTAAAATTATAAATTTCTTCTGTGGATACTCATAAAAGAGACAATGTATGACTTGGCAACATTCTGTTAAGAATTTATTAAACATCTTCAATTTCAGCTAGAATATATCAAGAAAATCCACTAAAGAGAGAATTGTTTGCTTTTTCAGGGAGCTTAAGATACTATTTTTCAGATGTATGACCTGTTTTACACCTATTGTCTCAACGTAATTATTCATAATACCAAATACACTCTTGAAAATGTCCCAGTTAGGGTAACAGATTACATGTTTACTCTAGTTAAAAATTAAGTGTTTTCTATTTTATGGCAAGGTATATGTGACCAAGTTACTTCACTTTTTGAAGACTTCAAACTCCTCACATCTAGTATGGATGGTACAGAGAATAACTGTCATTTAAAATTTGTTCTCAGTGTATTGGTTTTCTAGAACTGCCATTACAAACTTCCACAGACTGGGTGGATTAAATGACAGAAGTTAATTTTCTCACAGTTCTGGAGGCTAGAAGTCTGACATCAGGGTTTGGAAGGACTAGTGTCTTCCGAGGGCCTCTCGCCTTAGCATGTAGACAGATGGCTGTCTTCTCCCTGTGCCTTCACATGTTCTTTCCTCTGTGCACGTCTATAATCTCTTCTTTTACAGACACCATTCAGATGGGTTAGTTAGGGCCCACCTGTATAACCTCACTGTACCTTAATTACCTCTTTAAATACCTTATCTTCAAATACAGTCATATTCTGAGGTACTGAGGGTTAGGGTTTTAACCTAGGAATTTGGGAGAGAAATCAATTCAGCCCATAATACCTAGCAAATGTATTTATTTTCTCACTGTTGCTTGAGAATATTTTATATCAAATTTCAAATGAAGGGTCATAACGAAGTTATTTGCATCACTTTCCTCATTATTTTTACAGGGCACATAAAGTTTCTGCTAAGGTTCTGAAAAAAATTAGAGGGGTGGTGAAATTTGCTCCATCATTCTTTAAATACTTGGTCCTAGTGTAGAAGGGCCAGATGCATATAGGTTTCAGCTTTAATGCCATTATCTTTGTATCCTACATATTTCTTAGCATACTTTCTAATCTATAGTACACTACTCCATTTCCCAAACATGCTTTACTCATTCATATCTCTTTTTCCCCCTTGACTTAAAAGTTTTTCCACACCTATAGAAATATCACATATGATTCAAATTCAAAATTAAGAAGCTTCCTTGACTCAACCCTCTGTAATTAGTTGACCTTTCTTCTGCCTTGTATTACGGTTAGCTGTGTTTTTATAATATCCTTACTAGACTATAATTTCATGGAGATAAAGGTTGTATCTTTTTTTACTTTTACATTGCCACTCTCTGATCCATCCCCCTTTCCCAATTTTTCTCCTTAACCCTGGATAAGTATCATAGTTTTTTTGTTTGTTTGTTTGTTTGTTTTTTGCCGTATGTGGGCCTATCACTATTGCAGCCTCTCTCGCCACGGAGCACAGGCTCCGGACGCGCAGGCTCAGCGGCCATGGCCCACGAGCCCAGCCGCTCCGCGGCACGTGGGATCCTCCCGGACCGGGGCACGAACCCGTGTCCCCAGCATCGGCATGCGGGCTCTCAACCGCTGCGCCACCAGGGAAGCCCAGTATCATAGTTTTCAATGTTCAGCCTCAGGCCCAATGTATGGTTACTGAATAAAGAGACCAAAAACAGGCATTTGCTTTCTACATATTAAATCTAGCATTGCCTCACTGCAAGGTAAACATCATGTTCTCCATGACCCATGGTGGCCTTTTTTCAATCCCTGGAAAACTCAAAATTCATTTACACTTCAAGGCCTTGCATTTGTGATTTCCTCAGCCTGGAATGCATTCCTCCTAGCATTTCACCCTAATTTTAATCCAGGTCTCAGTTCAATTGTTATATCTTCATTAGTCTGTTCCTAATCCCCTTAGTTAAAATTGTTTTTCTGTTAACTCATCAGTCTGATTTATTATTTTAGAGTATTTATTACTACTTGAATTTATTTATTTATTTACATTTATATACTAGAATGCAAGCTCCAAGAGGGCAGGAAACTATCTTTTTATTAGTTTATCTCCACTGTCTAAAACAGTATATTATAGGAACTCAAAAAATGTTTGATGAGTGAATGAATCAAAGAAGCTTATATTTCATGCTATTGTGCACCTCAGTAAAGAAGATATATATCCTTCTATTTTTATTTCATTTTGATGAAAAACGTGTTGTCAAAGTAACAATGGTATATATTTTATTTAATTAATGAAGATTATGTCCATGCAAGCAAGATAAAAAACTGATATTACTTTCATGAACATGCATCTTAATACTCTGAATTACCCTCATGGATATGAAATAATTGCCTGCTTACTATTTGTGTGTGTGTGTCTGCCCGTGTGTATGTGTTTCATTGAAAAATACTTATGCACCAAAAGCACAAGCAACAACAACAAAAAATAGATACATTGGACTTCATACAAATTTAAACTTTTGTGCATCAAAGGACATTATTTAAAAAGTGAAAATAGAGCTTGTAGAATGGGAGAACATATTTGCAAATTATATATTTGACTACAGGTCTAGTCTCTCATAAATATAAAGGACGCTTAAAACTCATCAGTAAAAAGACAACCCAATTAAAAAAATGGGCAAAGTAATTTAATTAGACATTTCTCGAAGAGGATATGAAAATGGCTAACAAGAACATGAAAAGATTCTTAACATTATTGGTCCTCACGGAAATCCAATCAAAACGACAATGATGTACCACTCCATAACCACTAGTATGGAAATAATAATAATAATTTTAAAAATGAATAATAAGTGTTGACAAGGAAGTCGACAAATTGGAAGCCTCATACATTGCTGGTGTGACTGTAGAATAGTTCAGCCACTGTAGAAAACAGTTTGGCAGATTCTTCAAAAAGTTACACATAGAATTATCATATGACCTCATTATTCTATTCTTAGGTATATACCCAAAAAAGCTGAAAAAAGGTACTCAAACAAGTACATGTACATTTTTAACAGCACCTTTTACAATTATTATAAGGCGGAAACAGCCCAAATGCCTTTAATGAATGAACTTCAAAAACATTATTCTAAGTGAAAGAAACCAGACACCAAAGGTCACATGTAATATGATTCCATTTGTATGAAATATTCAGAATATATAAATCTAGAGAGACAGAATACATATTGGAGGTTGCCGGGGGCTAGAGGAAGAAGAGGTTGGGAAAAACTTCTTAATGTATAAAAGATTTTACTTTGGAGCGACGACTGTTTTGGAATTAGTTAAGGTGGCAGTTGCACAACATTGTGAATATACTAAATGCCACTGAATTGTTGACTTTAAAATAGTTAATTTTAGGTTATGTGAAATTCACCTCAATAAATTATTGTCAAAACTTACGGTTCTTATTCCTCTGGACAGCAATATTTAATTTGATTGATGAAGACATTGAATAAGTCTCTTAAAAATAAATAAAATGTAGGATAAGAAATTTATTGTATATACTGATTATGTAAAAATATATATTGCTTAAACAGGACACCACCACTCAGTGCCAGCTGTCTGCTTGTCTTTAGAGAGTGAGAATGTTCTTTCTTTTTTAGGCTGAGAGAAGATTTACTGTACTACATAGAGATTTGCCAATTTAATTTCTTATCTCAACCTTCAGTAACCACAGCATTCCCTGTTGGACAATATTCAAAATTCATAATAGGTACATTAGGATATTCAACATGATTTTCTTGATCAGTAAGTATTCAAATGAGGCATTTACAATTAATTATTGAATTCTTCTAACTAGGTATTCTTTGGATCATTAAAGAAGCAATCCTATGAGCTGTACCAAGGTATCCCATGGAGACTCATAGGAACTAGTACATAGTGAGACTGGACGTCATTCTGAGGGAGACACCTGGAGGGCAGATTCAGCTTTGAATTCTGGGCTATGGCCACCTCAGCCTATTGTCCTGAACTGCCCTCATCACATATGCTCTGAGAATAGGTGAAAAGGATAGACAGCTCAGTCATTTCTGGGCCTGTGGTCTCCATAAGGAGACATCTATAGTGAACCTCACATATTTCATTTCTTTAGTGGTTAAACGGTTGAATTATGTCCCCTCAAGATTTATATGTTGAAGTCCTAACACCTAGTTTCTCATAATGTGACCTTGTTTGGCGATAGTTTCTTTGCAGAGGTAGTCAAGTTAAAGTGAGTTCGTTAGAGTGAGCCCTAACCCAGTGTAACTCACGTCCTTGTAAAAAGGGGAAAACTGGATACACAGATAAGCACAGAGGGAAGATAATGTGAAAAGACATGGATTAAAGATGGCCATACACAAGTCAATGAAAGAGGCCTAGAACAGATCCTTCCTTCGCTCACAACCCTCAGAAGGAACCAACCTTGTGGACACATCGATCTTTACTGCTAGTCTCCAGAATTGTGAGAAGATAAATCTCTGTTGTTTAAGCCACCCAGTTTGTGGTATTTTGATATGGCAGCCCTAGCAAACTAATACAATTCCAAACCCTTGTCTCCTTTGTCCGTTTTCCCCAGAGAGAGTAGGGGAAGAAACCCCTAAACTTAAATATTCATTTTCTTAGTCCTCATTATGGTAGAGGAGACAGCATTGGTCAATAATGATTAATTTCTACTGAAAAGATACAAATATAAATTTAACTTGTTCAGCAAAATTAAATGGAAAGCCTTTGGGGAAAGCTTTATGGAAAACTTTAGCTTTCCTAACAAAAAGAACACATGTGACTAGCCTCTGTCCTTTGTATTTTTTTTGAATTTTTATTTATACAGCAGGTTATTAGTTATCCATTTTATACATTTTATTGTATATATGTCAATCCCAAACTCCCAATTCATCACACCACCACCCCTCCCCCTGCCACTTTCCCTTTCTTGGTGTCCATGTATTTGTTCTCTACATCTGTGTCTCTATTTCTGCCCTTCAAACCAGTTCATCTGTACCATTTTTCTAGGTTCCACACATATGCGTTAACATACGATATTTTTTTTTTCTTTCTGACTTACTTCACTCGGTAGGATATTCTCCAGATGCATCGACGTACCTACAAATGACCCAATTTCGTTCCATTTTAGGGCCGCATAATATTCCATTGTATATATGTACCACATCTTCTTTATCCATTCCTCTGTTGATGGGCATTTAGGTTGCTTCCATGACCTGGCTATTGTAAATAGTGCTGCAATGAACACTGGGGTGCAAGTCTCTTTTTGAATTTTGGTTTTCTCTGGGTATATGCCCAGTAGTGGGATTGCTGGGTCATATGGTAAATCTATTTTTAGTTTTTTAAGGAACCTACATACTGTTCTACATAGTGGCTGTATCAATTTACATTCCCACCAACAGTGCAAGAGGGTTCCCTTTTTTCCACACCCTCTCCAGCATTTGCTGTTCGTAGATTTTCTGATGATGCCCATTCTAACTGGTGTGAGGTGATACCTCATAGTAGTTTTGACTTGCATTTCTCTAATAATTAGTGTGGTTGAGCAGATTTTCATGTGCTTCTTGGCCATCTGCATGTTTTCTTTGGAGAAATGTCTATTTATGTCTTCTGCCCATTTTTTGATGGGGTTATCTGTTTTTTTAATATTGAGCTGCATGAGCTGTTTATATATTTTGGAGATTAATCCTTTGTCCATTGATTCATTTGCAAATATTTTCTGCCATTCTGAGGGTTGCCTTTTCATCTTATTTATGGTTTCCTTTGCTGTGCAAAAGATTTTAAGTTTCATTAGGTCCCATTTTCTTATTTTTGTTTTTATTTCCATTTCTCTAGGAGGTGGATCAAAAAGATCTTGCTGTGATTTATGTCAGAGAGTTCTTCCTATGTTTTCCTCTAAGAGTTTGATAGTGTCCAGTCTTACACTTAGGTCTCTAATCCATTTTGAGTTTATTTTTGTGTATGGTGTAAGGGAGTGTTCTAATTTCATTCTTTTACATGTAGCTGTCCAGTTTGCCCAGCACCACTTATTGAAGAGACACTCTTTTCTCCATTGTATACCCTTGCCTCCTCTGCCATAGATTAGTTGACCATAGGTGTGTGGGTTAATCTCTGGGCTTTCTATCCTGTTCCATTGATCTATGTCTCTGTTTCTGTGCCAGTACAATACTATCTTGATTACTGTAGCTTTGTAGTATGGTCTGAAGTCAGGAAGCCTGATACCTCCAATTTGTTTTTTTTCCCTCAAGACTGCTTTGACTATTTGGGGTCTTTTGTATCTCTATACAAATTTTAAGACTTTTTTGTTCTAGTTCCGTTATAAATGCCATTCGTAATTTGATAGGGATTCCATTGAATCTGTAGATTGCTTTGGGTAGTATAGTCATTTTCACAATATTGATTCTTCCAATCCAAGAACATGGTATATCTCTCCATCTGTTTGTATCATCTTTTATTTCTTTCAACAATGTTTTATAGTTTTCTGCATACAGATCTTTTGTCTCCCTAGGTAGGTTTATTATTAGGTATTTTATTCTTTTTGTTGCAATGGTAAATGGGAATGTTTCCTTAATTTCTCTTTCAGATTTTTCATCATTAGTGTTTAGGAATGCAAGAGATTTCTGTGCATTAATATTGTACCCTGCAAATTTACCAAATACATTGATTAGCTCTAGTAGTTTTCTGGTGGCATCTTTAGCATTCTTTATGTATAGTATCATGTCATCTGCAAACAGTGACACTTTGACTTCTCCTTTTCCTATTGAATTCCTTTTATTTTATTTTCTTCTCTGATTGCCGTGGCTAGGACTTCCATAACTATGTTGAATAACAGTGGCAGGAGTGGACATCCTTGCCTTTTTCCTGATCTTAGAGGAAATGCTTTCAGTTTTTCACCATTGAGAATGATGTTTCCTGTGGGTCTGTCATATATGGCCTTTATTATGTTGAGGTAGTTTCCCTCTATGCACACTTTCTGGAGAGTTTTTGTCATAAATGGGTGTTGAATTTTGTCAAAAGCTTTTTCTGCATCTATTGAGATAGCATATGGTTTTTCTTCTTCAATTTGTTAATATGGTGTATCATATTGATTGTTTTGTGTATACTGAAGATCCTTGCATCTCTGGGATAAATTTCACTTGATCATGGTGTATGATCCTTTTAGTGTATTGTTGGATTCTGACTGCTAGTATTTTGTTGAGTTTTCTTGCATCTATATTCTCAGTGATATTGGTCTGTAATTTTCTTTTTTTTGTAGTATATTTGCCTGGTTTTGGTGTCAGGGTGATGGTGGCCTCATAGAATCAGTTTGGGAGTGTTCCTTCCTCTGCAATTTTTTGTAAGAGTTTGAGGATGGGTGTGAGCTCTTCTCGTAACGTTTGATAGAATTCACCTGTGAAGCCTTCTGGTCCTGGACTTTTGTTTGTTGGAAGATTTTTAATCACAGTTTCAATTTCATTACTTGTGATTGGTCTGTTCATATTTTCTATTTCTTCCTGTTTCAGTCTTGGAAGACTATACCTTTCTAAGAATTTTTCCACTTATTCCAAGTTGTGCATTTTATTGGCATAGAGTTGCTTGTAGTAGTCTTTTAGGATGCTTTGTGTTTCTGCGTTGTCTGTTGTAACTTCTCATTTTTCATTTCTAATTTTGTTGATTTGAGTCCTCTCCCTCTTTTTCTTGATGAGTCTGGCTAATGTTTTATCAAATTTGTTTATCTTCTCAAGGAACCATCTTTTAGTTTTATTGATATTTGCTATTGTTTTCTTTGTTTCTATTTCATTTATTTCTGCTCTGATCTTTATGATTTCTTTCCCTTACTAACCCTGGGTTTTGTTTGCTCTTCTTTCTCTAGTTCCTTTAGGTGTAAGGTTAGATTGTTTATTTGAGATTTTTCTTGTTTCTTCAGGCAGGTTTGTATTGCTATAAACTTCCCTCTTTGAACTGCTTTTGCTGCATCCCAGAGGTTTTGGATCATCGTGTGTTCATTGTCATTTGTCTCTAGGTATTTTTTTTTTTTATTTCCTCTTTGATTTCTTCAGTGATCTCTTGGTTATTTAGTAACATATTGTTTAGCCTCCATGTGTCTGTGTTTTTTAGGTATTTTTCTCTGTAATTCATTTCTAATCTCATAGCATTGTGGTCAGAAAAGATGTTTGATATGATTTCAATTTTCTTCAATTTACTGAGGCTTGATTTGTGACCCAAGATGTGATCTATCCTAGAGAATGTTCCATGTGCACTTGAGAAGGAAGTGTAGTTGCTGTTTTGGGATGGAATGTCCTATAAATACCAATTAAATCTACCTGGTCTATTGTGTCATTTAAAGCTTGTGTTTCCTTATTAATTTTCTGTTTGGATGATCTGTCCATTGGTGTAAGTGAGGTGTTAAAGTCCCCCACTATTACTGTGTTAGTATTGATTTCCTCTTTTATAGCTGTTAGCCATTGCCTTATGTATTGAGGTGCTGTTATGTTGGGTGCATATATATTTATAGTTGTTATATCTTCTTCTTGGATTGATCCCTTGATCATTAGGTAGTGTCCTTTCTTGTCTCTTGTAACATTCTTTATTTTAAAGTCTATTTTTTCTGATATGAGTATTGCTTCTCCAGCTTTCTTTTGATTTCCATTTACATGGAATATCTTTTTCCATCCCCTCACTTTCAGTCTGTATGTGTCCCTAGGTCTGCATTGGGTCTCTTGTAGACAGCATACAGATGGGTCTTGTTTTTGAATCCATTCAGCAAGCCTGTGCCTTTTGGTTGGAGCATTTAATCCATTCACGTCTAAGGTAATTATCGATATGTATGTTCCTATGACCATTTTCTCAATTATTATGGGTTTGTTTTTGTAGGTCCTTTTCTTCTCTTGTGTTTCCCACTTAGAGAAGTTCCTTTAGCATTTGTTGTAGAGCTGGTTTGGTGGTGCTGAATTCCCTTAGCTTTTGCTTGTCAGTAAAGCTTTTGGTTTCTCCGTCGAATCTGAATGAGATCCTTGCCGGGTATAGTAATCTTGGTTGTACGTTCTTCCCTTTCATCACTTTAAGTATACCATGCCACTCCCTTCTGGCTTGTAGAGTTTCTGCTGAGAAATCAGCTGTTAACCTTATGGGAGTTCCTTGTATGTTACTTTTCATTTTTCCCTTGTGACTTTCAACAATTTTTCTTTGTCTTTATTTTTTGTCAGTTTGATTACTATGTGTTTTGGCATGTTTCTCCGTGGGTTTATCCTGCCTGGGGCTCTCTGTGCTTCCTGGTCTTGGGTGGCTATTTCCTTTCCCCTGTTAGGGAAGTTTTCAACTATAATCTGTTCAAATATTTTCTTGAGTCCTTTCTCTCTCTCTCTTCTCCTTCTGGGACCCCTATAATGAGCATGTTGTTGCATTTAATGTTGTCCCAGAGGTCTCTTAGGCTGTCTTCATTTCTTTTTCATTCTTTTTTCTTTATTCTGTTCCACAGCAGTGAATTCCCCCATTCTGTCTTCCAAGTCACTTATCTGTTCTTCTGTCTCAGTTATTCTGCTATTGATTCCTTCTAGTGTAGTTTTCATTTCAGTTATGTATTGTTCATCTCTGTTTGTTCTTTAATTCTTCTAGGTGTTTGTTCTTTAATTCTTCTAGGTCTTTGTTAAGCATTTCATGCATCTTCTCGATCTTTGCCTCCATTCTTTTTCCGAGGTCCTGGATCATCTTCACTATCATTATTCTGAATTCCTTTTCTGGAAGGTTGCCTATGTCCACTTCAATTAGTTGTTTTTCTGGGGGTTTATCTTGTTCCTTCATCTGGTACATAGCTCTCTGCCTTTTTGTCTTGTTTATCTTTCTGTGAATGTGGTTTTTGTTTCACAGGCTACAGGACTGTAGTTCTTGCTTCTGCTGCCTCCACCTTCGTGGATGAGGCTATCTAAATGGCTTGTGCAAGTTTCCTGATCAGAGGGACTGGTGGTGGGTGGAGCTGGGTGTTGCTCTGGTGGGCAGAGTCCTTTCTATTTTTATCTGTCCTTGAATTAGACAAGCAGTGAGAGGCTTCAGCTGCCACCTTGGCAGCATGAGGTGAGAAGTAAGCACACTAGGGATATTGGAGTGGTAGTATACTAATGTCCTTGATAATAATATCATTGAGTAGTTGAATGAATACTTATACTGACTCCAGAGTATCCTTGATATGGAAAAAATTAATTTGTAATATAAAAAGCACTATTAGTTAGGCATATGTTTGCTGCAGTCAATGGTTCTTCTGATACACCCTGCTAGAGTCTTTCTCCAAAGAAATAAATACAGATCTTCTTTTATTTTATTATTTTTATTCATCCACGGTTTCATCACACTTCTTTGTCATTCCTTCAGAAGGCTCTTCACATATAATAAGTAAATACAAATGAATAAATTAGTCTACTTATTAAAGCTAAAATTAAACACCTCAAAATAATGGCAAATGTTATCCTTGCATATGGGAAATATGGGTACTTTTTTTCCTTATGTATTCTGTATGTTCCAAGCTTGTTTTTTGTTTTTTTTTAAAGAAATATTATTTTCCATAGATCTTATTTCCATTTTCTGTTTAGGCGTCTGTGGAAGTACAGCTTAAGACACTCAGTGGCTTGAGCAGTGGGAGCTGCAAACCAGTCTTCAGCAGCAAGCTAAGCACTCTTAGTCTTCAGTAGTGAACTGCTGGATTGGCACTGGGGAACCTGCATACTTTCAGACCAGTCTGCACCTCTGGGTTGAGTAGCAGTAATCTCAGGAGCTGAAGCAGTCCATTCCCCCTGAAATTCCTCCTTGGTAGTGACATTTTCAGCAGGAACCTGCTCTTCCTTTTCAATCTCATCAGAATTTCTATAGAAACAGAGATTGGGCATGACCTCCCATGGGTGTTCACAAGGAATTAGTGCTACGCATGTGCAGAACTTTGGGGCCAGCATCCACCACATTAGACCTGCTGAGTGAGCTCCCTTGTTGTTGTACTGGATGACAATGTCCACATGGCACAGACAAGAAACTGTTTCACACAGTGATAGTAGTAGGCTAACCAAGACACCTCTGTGAGAGGGTGGTGGTCATCCCTGGCAGTTACAGCTCCCAGAGACTGCCTGGATCTAATTAGTGAAGTTTCCCAGAGTGAAGTGGCTAGCAACAGCAGTGGCTCCAGGGCCATCAGCAAACTTCAGCACAGTTTACTGGGATAATTCCTGGACCACATGACACTGACATCAGTCAGGTTTTCAATGGCAATAAGGGTGAAAGCTGTTAGCAGAAACTGCTCCAGGTTTTCTTTAGATTTATGATGTAGATGACATTACTTAACTTTCTATAGATGTACTGTTCCATTTGGAAGTCAAGGTTGGTGCCACCTAAGTGGGTTCCTGCTGCAAGGAATTTGAGGACATACTCCTCCTTAATTTTCAGGACATCAGGGGTTCTAGACATTGTGAACGTCTCCCTATAAGGCATGACAGAAACCCAGAACATTACCTTATGGACCTTTCTCTGGGTATGGTTCCAAGCTATTTCTATCAATGGCATATATTACTTTAAAAAATCAGCACAAAATAATTAATGTTATATGAAAAAAGCTACAGTAATGTTTATGTTCCATGAATATGGGGACAAACTAGCAATCACTAATTTAAACCTATTAGTTTTATTATATCAGATATGGTTTTGCTTAAATATTCATTTATCATTAAAATGTTTCACATCATGTTAAGAGTTTATATCCACTTAAATATCGAATCTTTTCCCACTCACATTTTGATGTGATTTTTAAAATGAGTATCCAGTTACCATGGCAATAAATGACATAGGAATGTGTAGATTAAGTTGGAATGGAATCAACACCAGATAAACTCAGAATCCATGCAACACTTTCATTTCAACCAAGTACTTTTTCTCTCCCCACCACCTTCATAAATGGTAGTCAATCCAAACAATCTGTCCTAAAAAACTTATGCTCCTAAAATATGCATTTCTGGTTATTTGAATCCAACAAAGTCACTGCAAAAAGTTATGGTGACATTTTATGTATTTCTTTCAATCATGGATTTTTTGACAAATGGATAAATGGCTATCAGAATTCCATGGCCACAGACAACTAATCCTTTGTCTTTTCTGCAAAAACAAGTGAAATTTTGAGTAATGGTATACTGAATAAAATTGAAAGGGATAAATAATTAATACGATTAGGAATCATATTTTCTCAATAATGGGATATATTTATATCTAAATATCTATATCTGTATCTTTCTATATATACTTCACTTGGCATGTAGTCACTGCTTTTGCCTTCACTCACAATTTTACCCAGTATACTTTGTAACAGGCAATACAAAATTTTAAAGAATAACTATATGTTTGTTTATTATGAAAAACTATTTGATATATAATTCAAAGCCCTGGTATATTTTCTTGTCCATTTGGCCTTTGCTGTTTGATTAGCCATTTTGTAACTTTTGTTCATAGTTACTAATATAATTGATGTAAGTGACCTGAGTAAGATTAAAATACATCATTTACAAGTGAGTTCCCCAAGTTCTTGTAGGAGATGGAACCTTGTATTTTTTAAAAAATTCTATAGAGACAAGTAGAATGTTGAGTACATACAAAAAGTTATTTATGAATTGATGATTTTTCTACCTAAAATGATTTTAAAAACTTAAGTAAAACCATTGAAATAAGATAGTTTGACAAGACCTATAAACTGGCTTTCTTTCACTTATAAAACTTGCAATTTACAATTTAGAAGGCCCTTAAGAGGAAAGAAAAAGTTAAAACAAAACAATTTCCTCTTTTTAATTCTATCAACACATGGGTTCTATTACCCATGTAGACAGTGAAAGGTTTGGGAAAGTAGATTAATTTATGAGTTTCCTTAAACATTTCACCAAGAACCGAAATCTATCTTAATTGATGGCAGTTATTTTGTTATAATTACACATTTTCATTTGTCAAGAGCTGTTGAAAAATATTTTGAGGCAGTTTAAGTCTTGATGGTTGACTAAATGATGGGTCTTTTTCTACTTTCCTAACAAAAGGCTACAAGATACTGTTAGAAGTTCACTTTCCCAGGGTGGTTCTCCCCCAAGCAAATAGTGTTTCCAGAGAACAGTTGAGATCCCCAGTGGTTTGACTGGTTGAAGTTCTATTCATCTTTTAGCCACAAGCCAAGAGTATATTGGAAAACACTGTTCGGTACCAAAAAAAAGTAATAATCTTTATAAGAATGTCTATACACTAGTAAACCTGTAGGGTCTTAAGAAGCACAAAGTGATTGTGAAAATAGGTCTCCTGGGTTAATAGTTGGGAATCAAATGCATTAGGAAGTCCAGCAGGAAGGGACTGATAAAGAATATTCTTTGTTCCTTTGGATATAGTAATACTTAAGATAAAACTCGAGTACATTTTAGAGTGCCTGAGTCTAACTTGAGAATAAAACATGGGGTGGATATTGAAAAGAACAGAAGGAAAGCATTAAAAAAATTTCACACTAAGCTAAATATTTGTGGTTCAAACATAAATTATTTTCAAGTCATTTTAAGGACTCTCTAGTTTTGAACTCTCATTCACAAAGAAGAGCGACTGTCAGGTGTCTCCTAAAATAGCCACAAGGAGTACTCAGTAAAATAAATATATTTATAAAGATAGTTTAAAATCATATTAAATATGACTATTAGAATAATTTGTTGTATGAAATAAGTTATGTGCATAAATGAGTGGGTTAATGAATGTTATCTATTGTAGTGCTTTGAATTACAAAACTAACACGTGCTATCCCCCGTCCTTAACAAAATCACATGTATCCTTTTTTGTTGTTGATTTAAACATGTACACTTGTTTATGTACCATATACTTTATGTTTACAAATAACATTGTACTTTATATATGTAGGAATAAATGAAAACCAATCAAATGAGAATGAACAGGGAATATTTACACAGAATTTGCTACAGCGAGGGAGTCAGCCACCATCATTTCTTTGGGCACTCAAAGACAGGCAGGGGAATGGGAGAGCTTTCTAATGGAGAAAATGGAAGGCTTCAGGTATGCCCTGATTGGAGATGGTTGGCATGGGGAAGCTGTAGGTAGGCAAGCTAATTAATAATGGGACATCCTATGTGATTGGTTAGGGGTGCATATTTGGGGTTCTCTGGTTTGTCCTAAGTTGGAAGTGGGACAAAAATTAGGGAAGCTGTCAGTTATTAATCAAATCCTGGCCATGTGGGGCCAACTGTTACAAAGGTTATTGTTTGGCTTCCTGAACTGGTAACTAGAGATATCAGTCTGACTACCTATAAGTCTGACTTATAAATAGGTTGGCTATATGTAGCTAGATAATGAGTTGATTTCCTGGATTATTTGTTGTGGATCAGACATCTATCTATCTACCTATCTATCTACCTATCTATCTATGTATCTATCTACCCATCTATCTATCTATCTGGTCTGGCCATTGTCTGTTTCCTTATTCAGTCTCTCCTGGACTTCTCAATAACTTGATATTTTTATTTAAAGGCGAATCATTGCCAGACCTGGAATCAGTGCATGCATGCATGTTTTCTTCATTCTTCATAATAGCTGCATAATATACCACAGTATAAGTAGACAAAAATGTAGTCAGCTGTTTTGAAGGACATCCAGATGGTTTTCAGTGTTTTGTAATTTCAAAAAATTCTGTAGTAAATGTCCTTAACTAAGCATCTTGACTTAATGGTATCATTAACAATACTGGTCAAATACTTAGAATTTAAATTACTGAGTCAAAGGTTATGTTTATTTGAAATTTTAATACATACAAATGCATCATTTTAAGTTCTTTTAACAAAGCCCCTATAAAGGCCTTCGCTGTTAGAAGCTAAGATCCCTGATGCCCTAGCTTTTGATCTGTAGACATCAATAAAGATTAGATGGTAGATTTTCATTTCAAGGTGGCAAAATACGAATATGTGGCAAGTTCACAGCACCCCATTCTTAAAAGTCACTCCCCTAAAAAGATAGCTGGAACAAGGGAATTTTGAGCAATCATTGGTAGATAGAAGCTGTGAGCAATCATTGGCAGATAGAAATTGAAAAGGGAAATTGTAGCTCCAAAGATCAAGAGGTATCACTTATTTAGAAGGGATACTGCTACTGTATAGAAAAGTAGAAGAAGTTCCAGAAGCAATTTCCTGGATCATTGAAACAATCTGAGAGTTCAACCTCTGTTAAATGCCTCTTGGAATAGGCAGCTAAGACCTATGTATTTGTTTCCAGGAAAGAGCAGTGAATAAGTGAGTTTACATCAGAGATTCAGGGCAGTACCTGGTTATCTGGCAATAAATGACTGAGAGGAATGAGGAGCATTACAGATAACCAGCTGTTCGGTCAGCGTCTAGTTCTATGCCATACCTATTATCGCTAATAAATGGCAGAAGTTAAGGCCATGGCTGGAGCTGGTTAGTTGTGCAAAGAATAAAAGAGAGAGCCTAATAGGAATTCTCAACTACTAAGATGAATACACAATTCCTTCTCAACACTTGAAGAAAGCTTACACCACTGAAGAGGAAGAGCAAACAACACTGGCATAAACTTACACATATGGAAACAAAAGCAAGAGAACAAGATTTTGAAAAATTAAATATAATGTTTTAAGAGTGATACATTTTATTCAATTGTAAGACTAGGTGGATATAACAAAGAACTAACTAGAGTCATCAAAATAAAAAAATAAAATTGTAGAGATAGATAAGCTAATGTGCAAAATGGGCATGGCTGTAGAATGACTGAGAAAGCTGGAAAATAAAGGGGGAGATAAATCATGAAAAAGTTAAGAGACTTAGAAAATAGGTTCAGGTGATTAAAAAAAAACATCTAAATGGAGCTTCAAAAGAATAATATCTACTACAGAGTAGGCAATAATTAAAGAGATAAAAAAAGGAAATTCTATTCTAAGTAAAGAAAATATGAGATAAAAAGGGCACACTCAGTGTTGGGCAGGATTTACAAAAACAAAGCAAAGCAAATCAAACAGAAAACAAAACAAAACAAACCAAAAAACCTCCAAGTCAATTGGTTCCAAATATGTTTGTATATATCTGAAATTTCAGAACATTAAGATTAGAATAAAAATCCTAATAGTTTCCAGAGAAAATTGTAAAAGCCAGGACTAGTGACCACAATTAATTTATATAATTTGTTTGCTGGGAGGCTGCCACATCATTTGCTATCCATGATGGTATATTTGTAAGTCACCCTTGAAGGGCTCTGGTATGCATCTCTGCCTCAGTCTCTCTGTACAAGATACGGTTCCATCTCTCTGGCAACCTGTCACTTTCACTCATTCTTAAGTTTCATTTAATCTGCTCTTTTGACCTTTGACTCAATGCCCTATTTTCTGTCTTATCTTCCTCCAAACAGATTCTTCATGCAAAGACTTACAGTTCACTGATACTACTTTTCTGAGTTGGCCTTATAAATTGTGTCCTAGAAAACCCTACAGGCATGGCATGGCCTTCCTGAAAATGACCTAGTTCCTGCTTGCAGCCTCCTGGCAGTCTGCTGTCAAGACATTTGTGTACTGAAAACAAAGAAAGAGATTTTAAAATATTCAAAGCACATATTTTAGACCTTAATAATAGTCTGTAGTTTTTAAAGCCTTTATGGTGTCTGAACACATTTAAAAACTATTTGTGTTGTGTTTGAACACATTTTTAAAATGTTTGTTATACATTAATACTTTCTCCTTGAATAAATAAAATATTACAGATAAGGCAAAAATCTTTCATTGGCTACCATCCTGAATTTTGGTTCTTTTTCCCATCTTTAAAATTGCCAACCATCTCAGTTTGAGGTGTAGCATTCCAGACCTTATTCTCTATGCAATTATCTATGTATATCTGTTAAGAAATATAGTATTTTTGATGTGTTTAAAAATATAAATGGTATCCAATTATATATTTTGTCCTTCACTTTGCTTTATTCACTCCAATACTTTCCCATGTGAGTGTGTATAAGTCTTTATCGCTTTTGAAATATATCTTATCCTTTAGTACAGACATATCATTATTTATTTAGTCATCACCTTATTCATGAACATTTAGGTTGTTTCAAAATGTTTGTTTTTATAAACAGTTTTGTAATGTATATCACTGAGCATTGTAATTATTTGTTATTCTAGGATAGATGAGCAGTGAGTGGCAATGTTGGGTCACAGGACCTGCTTGTTTGCATTTTAATAGATATTACTAAATTTCCCTATATTAAGTGACATTTTCATTAGCAGTGGAAGAGAGTATCTATATCCTCAAACTCACATAGACACAGGTATTATCAAGCTTTTAAATGTGTACCTATTCACTGGGTGAAAAATGAAATTTCGTGGTTTTAATCTCCATTTACTGTTTTCATTACATTTTCTTGTGTACCTTACACTACAGGACTGAACTTGAAATCACTAAGGTATGCAGTGATATATATATATATATATATATATATATATATATATATATATATATACACACATACACATACACCCTGAAATTTGAAAGCCATCAACTGTTTCCATATACTTGGAAGAAAATTTAATTTTTTAATGGAGTTTTCCATCAAGAATCTCTTACCCTTGGCTAAATGAGGGAGAGTTCTTTCCAAAATGAATAACACCTTATATAGTCACCAAAAAATATTTAAATCATAGAGCCATTTTTAAGCATAGTAAAGGCAAATTCAGATATCTGGTCTATGAGTTCCAAAGGTAGTAGTCCACATTCATGTCCTGTCCCATACAATTGCATTCCAGATTATATTTTGTTATATTTGCATCATTGACAGCTTGTGATTTGTTTTCTTTGTTTCTTCTGTTTTTCTTTCCTTCTGTTTCCATTTCTTTCCTTTAAGTGTGTTATTTGAACATATATTTAGGATTCCATCTTGATTTATTTATAGCATTTTTGAGCCTATTGCTTTGAATACTTTTTTGTGGTTGCTCTGGGTATTACAATATGCAAATGTGAACTATTATAGTCTACTGGTGTCATCCTTTAACTACTTCCAGTGGAGTATTTAAAACTTACTTCCATTTAGGTCTTTTACTCTCCCAATTAAAAAAAGTCTATCTATCTATCTATCTAGTTGTTCCAAGTATTTCCTCTCCATACTTTAACAAAACGGGTATTATTTTTTTTATTTCCACCAACGAATATGATCTAAGAGATTCATCAGCATAAGTCTATTATATGCCCTTCTATTATTATTTTACTACTCTATTCTACTATTATTCTATTATTATTTTCTTTCTGAAGTTTATGCCTTCTTCTGTTATCATTCGTTTTATGCCAAAGAGCTTCCTATAGATATGCTTTAATATGCAACATATTTTCTTAGTTTTTTTTTTTTTTTCACTCTGAGAATGTCTTCATTTTCCATTGAAAACTGTCTTTATTTTCCATTTATTCTTTTTTTTTTTTTTTTGCAGTACGCGGGCTTCTCACTGTTGTGGCCTCTCCCATTGTGGAGCACAGGCTCCAGATGCGCAGGCTCAGTGGCCATGGCTCACGGGCCTAGCCGCTCCGCGGCATGTGGGATCTTCCCAGACTGGGGCACAAACCCGTGTCCCCTGCATCGGCAGGCGGACTCTCAACCACAGCGCCACCAGGGAAGCCCTCCATTTATTCTTGATAGATGGTTTTCCAGGTATAGAATTCACATCTGACAGTTCTTTTCTTCTTGCATAGAAAAATATTATGTGAATTGCTTCTAGTCTCCATAGTTTCAGACGAGAAATCAGCTGTCACTTGATTTGGTATCCCCTTGGTTGCTTGTAAAACTTTTTATTGTCTTTACAATAAACGTAAATTGTTTATATCTTTTCAGATGTTTAATTATGATGTGTCTTGGACGGATTCCTTCATGTTTATCTTATTTAGATTTGCTCAGCTTTTGAATCTGTAGGCTTATATATCCCACCAAATGTGGGTAATTTTTAGCCACTATTTATTTGAATAACTTTTCAGCCCCCAGTTCTTTCTCCTCTTTTTCTGGGACTTGAATAATATGAATCTTAGATCTTTTGTTATTGTATCAGTTTCCTAAGGCTCTGTTCTGTCTCTTTGTTTTGCAGTGGGGGGAAGGGAGAGGAGGGATTTTCTGTTTTTCTCTCTGCTGTTCAGATTGAGTAAATTCCATGGTTCTAAGTTTCTTGGTCTGTCTTCTTTCAACTCCATTTTACTACTGAGTCTATCCAGTGAGTTTTCTATTTTGGTTAGTGTATCTTTCAGTTCTATAATTCCTACTTGGACTATATATTCTTTTGAATAAGTTATATAACAGATATTAGCAAATAATAATGCCCATATTTTGTATTTTTTCACTTGTGTTGGGAATTTTTAATCACTTATTGAAGCTATGTTATGATGGCTGTGTTAAAGTTTCTGTCAAATAGTTACAACATCTGATTCATCTCAATATTAGCAATATATTATCTGATAGTCTTTTCTCATTAAAGCCATGCGGTTCCTGGTCTTGGTATAATGAGTCATTTTTGGGTGTATTTTGGACATTTTACATGTTATGTTAGGAGACTCTTGATATTATTTAAATCTTTTATTCTAGTAGGAAGTCTCTGTTTAAGTTTAGCATGTAGGTTATGGCCTGCTTTTCTGGGTTATATTCCAAGGAGAATTTTAATTTTCTGATATCTTGCAATGCTAATCTGGTCTGCTTTGTTTTTCTAGTTCTATTTTGCATTCCCACTGACTTCTTTCAGGAATCACTTTGGGGATGGATGGTATTTCCATGAGCCATTGGGTGGGGGACACTAGACTCATGATATGGAGAGTGCTTCCTCTGACCTATTCTCTAACCATCCAGTGCCAGAGGGTATTCTATGCTATCTTTGCTGGTGCCTCTGGGGCAGGGTAGCTGGTCTTCCCTTTGCTAATCCTTTGCCCAGAGAAATCAGGCTTTACTTGTTTTTTTTTAGTTTGTTTCATTTTGTTTTTGTTTTCTTCCTATGCCTGTAGGCAGTTCCAGATCGCAGCACTCTCCAGTGCCCAGTCTAAGACATATGATAGATAAAAAGAAAATCCAAGAAATTTTCTATGGTGTCATACTTCAAGTTTTGAGGTTCCTTGACAGTCCAACTTCTTATTTCCACCATTCAGTCTTTTTTGTATTTGCTGTGAAATATTTTTCTAGAGCATATAGTTGTATTCAGAGGGGAGGGGTAGAGAAAATTGAATCTATTCCATCTTGTTCCCTGAATTACTTTTTACAATCTGCAGTACACTCTCATGTCTGTCATCTTACTTGTTCCTCCTCAAAGCTCTGTGGGGCTTGCTCTTGTGAAAGTGTGACTCCATGAGGTAAAATTCAAAGGGTTGGGACCAAATGTAAAAGTATATAACTTCTAGGTAGCAAAAAGTTAAAAAAAAAAAAAAAAAAGCTTCTTCTATAAAACAAAACACCCCAAAACTTACTAGCTTAAAAAAATCACCTATTCAGCTCATGATTCTGTGGGTGAATTGGACGATTCTGATTTTGGCCAAGTTGGCTGATCTCTACTGGACCTACTAATGTGTCTGTGGTCATTCATTAGGTCTGAAATATCTTGAACAGCCTCACTCACATGTCTTGTACTTGTTGGATGTTGGCTGGTGTCATGGAGATATGAGGTCACATATCTTCTTTTGACAGGCTTTCTCAGTCTTCTTCTCATGGTAGTGGAAGGATTCCAAACAGAACAAGAAAGGGAAGGCCTCAACAAAAAACACTTTTCAAATCTCTGCTTGCTCTATGTTTGCTCTTATCTCATCAGTCAAAGCAAGTCATAAGCCTAAGCTCAGAGTCAGTGCAGGTGGTGACTCCTAAAGAATGCAGACATAAGGAGAGGAAGAATTTGTGGCCATTGAACAATCTACCATGGCCACAATCAAGGTCTGAGCCATAAATATTCTCAAGTTAGCTCCTATTTGCATTACTTTTATAATTTATAATGTCTATTATATCGATTACCTCACTTGTTTTTATGAATATCTCATGTTTGATATGTGGGAAGGCATAATTGTCCTCTCTGATAAAAAATTCCATATGTTTATGGCTAGTCCAAATATAACTTATATGTTGACACTGAAACAAACAATCACACAAGTAAATGTATAAGTAAAGTCTTGATATGCATTATATTAGGACTTTTTCCGGGTTCACTGAAGTGTTAGCTACAAGACCTGATGTTTTTATTCTTTGTTACCTTCCCAAGCATAATTGGTATCTGCCAGTTATTTTATTCTAGGTTTTGTTGAAAAAGTCCATGTCTATCTTAATCACATTTTCCATGACTTTATAAATGATGAATATATCCTCTGTGCAGATGGAAAGAATTCTTACTTGTAGTTTATTCTTACATAAGTGAGGCTTAAATTTACTGAGCATATTTATTGCTTGATGCAAAACCATTTTACCATTCACTATATCTTTGTTGAAGGGGCAGTTATAACAAAACAAGCTTATATGTTTAGATTTATCATAATTTATCTGGATGTTAGGAGAATATTGCCTTTGTTATTTTTGTATTGTTATTACTACCTATATTTTATCCTACTAAAAATATATATATATTTAACTTCTTTATTGGAGTGTAATTGCTTTACAATGGTATGTTAGTTTCTGATTTATAACAAAGTGAATCAGCTATATGTATACATACATCCCCATATCTCCTCCCTCTTGCGTCTCCCTCCCACCCCCCTATCCCACTCCTCTAGGTGGTCACAAAGCACCGAGCTGATCTCCCAGTGCTATGCGGCTGCTTCCCACTAGCTATCTATTTTACATTTGGTAGTGTATATATGTCCACACCACTCTCTCACTTCGTCCCAGCTTATCCTTCCCCCTCCCTGTGTCCTCAAGTCCATTCTCTACGTCTGCATCTTTATTCCTGTCCTGCCCCTAGGTTCTTCATAACCCTTTTCTTTTTTTTTTTTTTTTTTTTAGATTCCATATATATGTGTTAGCATACGGTATTTGTTTTTTCTCTTTCTGACTTACTTCACTCTGTATGACAGACTCTAGGTCCATCGACCTCACTACAAATAACTCAATTTTGTTTCTTTTTATGGCTGAGTAATATTCCATTGTATATATGTGCCACATCTTCTTTATCCATTCATCTGTCGAAAAAATATATTTTTAATGTTTTCTATCTTTGGAAATCATTGGTCCCATAATTTTAGTTTTAAAAAGTCACTTCTAACTTTTCTTTAGAGTGAAGACTGATAGTTTAGCATCCATTATTTCATAAGAATAATTTAGATTGCCTCTTAAACATACCACTCAATAACTGCAGTAACAGAGGTTTATAGTTTCTTTCTGAGGTGTCTCTGAAATCCTTGTGGGTTCTTTCCACAGCTTATCTTCATCAGCTTGTAACTACTCAGATAAGCTTAGCGTCATCTGCGAACTTAACATATTCCATTTTGTACTCTTTCTTTTAGATCAATTATGTGAGAATCTGATCTTTATCAAAATGTGAAAAAAGGCTGGACAGAGTGTTTATTCCCAGGTACCCTACTGTAAACGATTCTCCATCCATAAAATTGATAAGCGACCCCTTCTCTTTGTTTTCTTTGTTTGTGTTATGTAGGTGTATATTTCTGAAAATACCTGCCCTCTAACATTCAGTTCTAGAGTAGAGGGAAATAGGGTTTGATAAATGTATGAGAGAGTTTAATACATTGCAAAATGCTTACTAAACTCAATAGTTGACAGCTATTCCTTTCTGTTTTGTCTAAACATTTATTTTTTCTGTTGGAGCACTCTGGAGAGAAAGGATTTGTACTATTTATCCTTCGAGTAACAATGTGACATGCCCTCCACCCACTCCCTCTCCTGTATACATTATGCTTCCTTAAGTGTGCAATGAACCACTCCACCTTATATATTGCACCAATCTGTTAGGCATGCAAGAGAGAGTTATTGGTCTGAAATTCTAAATCTTTCCACAATGCTTTTTTATGGATGGTGTCAAAACAAAGGCAAATTCAAAATAAATAAAACCACCACTCTCATTTATAATGTTAGGGCTTAAGACAAGCAACAACAGGCACAAATACACCAGTACATTCCAATACACTTTTTCTTAGTCATGTTAGTGACACCACCAGTGTCAGACTAGCGATCCCTCACTGGCTTATTGAAATATAAGATGCAAGAAGCTTTCTCTTACGGTGAGTATCTTAGTTCTCTGAAATCTTTGTTTATGCCAGTGGTTTCCACCTGGGGAGAGAATTTGCCCTTCTTGGGACATACGGCAATGTCTAGAGACATTTTTGGTTTCTACAACTTGGGCATGATGGTGCTACTGTCATCTAATGGATAGGGGTCAGGGATGCCACTAAACATCCCACATTGCACAGGTGATCTCCTTACAATAGATTACCTGGCCCCAAATGTCAATACCAGCAAGAGTGAGAAACAGTGGTTTACATCATCTTCTTTTGCATGTTTCCTCATTTGGTTGGCAACAGTTGTCCAGTATAACCAAATGTTCACCATAATCCTGAACACTGATATTTGTTTTAATAACTGTTCTGTTGTGCATATGATGTCACAACATATAAAGAGCATATGTTTTACAACATACCCATATGAACTATAAGATTTCACTTTTGCCTCAATTTTAATCTGGTTATTGATACTTAAACAAGAATTGCTTTGTAGCAAATTATCTTTGGACAACTCCCACAAATTCTTTTTTTCCCACTGACTCCTGGGTTCCCTTGTAATTTAAACACTGTTCATCATACCTAAAGGAACTGCAACACTTAGTAGTAGTGGTATGGATTATCAACCTTCAGGATAAATCTGATTCTGAAATTATCCCCATTAACATATAGTGTTTCATAGCAGGTACTGAACTTGGAATCCACAATCTACAACTTCTTGAGCTGCATAAGTACAGTATAGAAATAGATCCAAACACAACAGCATTGTTTCAAAGCAAATAATTGTTTCCAAGAAAAACTGACCAAAAGTAAAATAATAGAGAGGTAGAAATGATCAGATGTCTCTTAGGTCCAATGGTTTAATTCATTTAGACCAAATTTAATTTCTTTCAAGCTAAGGCATATGAGGAAATGCTAATTTGCGTGAGTTCTTTAGCAGTAATATTCATTAAAACTATTATGGTTCGTTGCAATGTCAAAAGAAACTCTTTTTTTTTCTTTTATAAGCTGATACGTATTAATGCCCCCTCTTTCTTCTGTGTGTGACCGACAGAACAAGAATCACTAGGATAAAATCAGCAGTTTCACAGTTCTTGTTCTCTGTCAAAGGGCAACACACTGACGGATCCTTCAAGTTTGATTCATTAGGCAAGTTTTTCATATGTAAGGCTAATAAGCTATGACGTTTAGCTCTGAGTAAATTTAATCACCATGCAATTTATGTGTGCTTATTGACTTTATTTCACTATTCAGGAGGCATATGTGCTTTAAAATATAGTGCCATATGTGCATGGAATCAGAGGATTTTAAAGCTTGAGATCATTTAGTCTCAACCTTGTCATTTTAGAGTAGAAACTGAGGCATATGATGAATGCCAGACTGCGAAATAGTGAGTCAGACTGTGAATTTTAAGTTTCTAGTTCACTGTTAATTCTCTTTGAGCTACCATTTTGCTCCCATTATAAGGCTTCAAAATTAAATTCAAACTTGATTTTATAACATGATTGATTATTCTTTTCTTATCAAGAACATTGAAATAACTATTTTACATTACAAACTATAGTTGGTAACTAAATATTCTCACTAGTAAATAAGTGGGAGATTTTTAAAATAATGGATTATTTTATACAAATTGTTCTTTAGAGTATCAAAAGTACCTTAGGAGTAATAGCAGTGTTTTACTTTTACATCAGGTCTTCTGTCTGCTATCTTGTAGGTAAAGGAATAATGAACATACTATAGATTAAAAAAAAATTATTACTTACTATTTTGCTACTTGGGCAGATCACTGAGCCTCAGTTTCCTCACCTTGAATAAGAAAAATAAATGATTATCCATGAACCTCATAGACAATGTTGATGAAATAAGGTAAAGTAAATGAGATCACCTTTGTAAACTAAAAAAACAGATTTATATAAGTTAATGTTATCATATTAGTGAAACATTTTTTGTTCAGACCCAAAACCAATGTTTTCATGGCTCTATTCTACTTCTTCTCCAGTTTCTTAGTTTTGTTATTTGAACAACTACAAATGATACTTCCTAACTGACATGTATTTTTTAAATACGTTAAAAAATTGATAGCAGTTGATTAAACCTTACAAAAGATTTTTTTTAATAAACTTTATTTTTTAGAGCAGTTTTAGGTTCACAGGAAAATGAAGTGTAAAGTACAGGGAGTTTCTATATCTACCCTGTCCCCACACATGTACAGCATCCCCTACTATCGACATCCATCACCAGAGTGGTACATTTGTTACATTCAATGAACCTACACTGATATATCATTATCATCTAAACTCCACAGTTTACATTATGGTTCATTCCTGATGTTGTACAATCTATGGGATTTTGCAAATGATTAATGATATATACCCACCATTAGGGTATCATGCAGAACAGTTTAAGTACCCTAAAAATCTCTGTGCTTCCTTGGCCCTAATACCTGACAACCAATGATCTTTTTAACCTCTCTGTAGTTCTGCCCCTCCAAGGTGTCATACAGTTGGAATCATACAGTATGTGGCCCTTTTGGACTGGCTTCTTTTAGTTAGGAATATATATTTATAGTTCTTCCTTGTCTCTTCATGGCTTGATAGCCCATATCTTTTTATCACTGAATAATACTCATTGTCTGGATGTACCACAGTTTATTTATCCATTCACTATCTGAAAGACATCTTGCATGCATCCAGTTTTGGCAGTTATTAACAAAGCTGCTATAAACACACACGTGGATGGTTTTGTGTAGATATATGTTTTCAAATCCTTTGAAAATATCGAGAAGTGCAACTGCTAGATTGTATAGTAAGAATATGTTTAGTTCTGTAAGAAAATGTCCATCTTTCAAAGTGACTGTACCATCTTGCATTCCTACAGGCAATGAATGAAAGTTCCTATTTCTTTATAGCCTCACAAGCATTTTGTGTTGGTAGTGTTTGGATTTTGGCCATTCCAATAGATGTGTAGTGGTATATTGTTTTAATCTGCAATTCCCTGATGACAAATTGTGCAGAACATCTTTTCATAAGCTTATTCATTATGTGTATATCTTCTTTGGTGAGATATCTGTTAAGTTCTTTGGCCCATTTTTAAATCAGGTTGTTTATTGTCTTATTATTGAGTTTTAAGGGCTGTCTGTACATTTTTGAATAACATTACTTTATCAGAAGTGTATTTTGCAAATATTTTCTCCCAGTCTGTGACTTATCTTTTTATTCTGTTGACATTGTCTTACAAAGAGAAGTGTTTAATTTTAATGAGGTCCAGGATATTAATTTAGTGATAAGAGGGACATCCTTGTCCTGTGACTGAAATTAGTGAGAAACCTTCAAGTTGCTTAGCATTCAGGATTGTGTTAGCTGTTGGGTTCTTTTGGTAAATATTTTTTATCAAGTTGAGGAAGTTCCCTTCTACACCTTGTTTACTGAAAGATTTTATTATGAATGAGTCCTGGATTTTATCAAATGCTTTTTCTGCATCAATTGAAATGATCATGTGATTTATAAGCCTATTAGTGTGGTGGATTTCATTAATTGATTTTCAAGGTTTGAACCAGACTGGAAAAACTGGGATAAATTCCACTATGTTGTGGTGAATAATTGTTTTTATACTTCATTGTATTTGATCTTCTAATATTTTGTTGAAGACATTAGCATCTATGTTCATGAAAGATATTGGTCTGTAGTTTTCTTTTCTTGTAATATCTTTGTCTGCTTTGTGAATCAGGGTATTACTAGCCTCACAGAATGAGTTAGGAAGTATTCCCTCTGCTTCTGACTTCTGGAAGAGATTCTAGAGATTGGTATAATGTATTCTTTAAGGTAGAATTCACATATGGACCCATCCAGGCCTGGTGCTTTCTATTTTGAAAGGTTGTTAACTATTGGTTCAATTTCTTTAATAGTTGCAGGCTTATTCAAATTGTCTATTTCTTCTTGTCTTACTTTTGGCAGTTTGTGTCATTTCAAGGGATTGGTTCACTTCAACTAAATTATCAAATCTGTGGGCATAGGGTTGTTCATATTCCTTTATTATAATTTTAATGTCCATGGGATCTGTAGTCATGTCCCCTGTTTAATTTCTATACTAGTAATTTGTTTTTAAAGTGGGTTTCTTGTAGAAAACATATAATTGGGTTTTTTGTTTGATCTGCTCAGACAATCTCTGTCTTTTAATTAGTGTATTTAGACAATTGACATTTAAAGCGATTATTGACAAACTTGGATTATTATCTATCATATTTTTTCCTGTTTGTTGCCCTTGTTCTTTATTCCTACTTTTGCCTTTAACTCTTTTTCTGTTTTTTCTTTTTTCTGTATGTGTGTGTGTGTGAGCTTGTGTGATTTTAATCAATCATTTTATATGATTCAACTTTCTCTCCTTTCTTAGCATATCAACTTTTCTTCTTTTTTAAACATTATTTTTAGTGGTTACATGGCTAGGAATTTAGTTTGCAGGTGGAATTAAGGTTGCTAATCAGCTGACCTTAAGATAAAGCAACTATCCTGGATTCTCCATACGGGCTGAATGTAATCACAAAGGTACTCAAATGTGGAAGATGGAGGTAAAATAATCAGGTTGAGAGTTATATGACATGAGATAGACTTGGCCAGCTATTGCTGGCTCTGAAGGTGGAAGGGGATCGTGAGCCAAGGGATGTGGGTGGCCTTTAGAAGGTGGAAAAGTAAAAAAGAAAAAAATTTTACTCCAGAAATTCCAGAAAGAAATGAAGTACAGGCAACATCTTGACTTTAGCTCAGTGAGATCCATTAAAGGCTTCTGACTTACAGAACTGTAGGGCAATAAATCTGTTTTTTTAAGCCACTAAGTTTATGGTAATTTGTTACAGCAGCCACAGGAAACTAATACAAAGAACAAACTAAAAAGATGAGCTATACAAAATATAAGATAATCATTCCCCACAAACTGGAGGTATCTCTCTCTTCAGAGAGTAGATATTTTGCGGGGAAGTGTTCTAAAAAAGGATTCAAAAATGATATAGAGAGTTTGATTGCATGAAGCTGAAATTTGTTTAAAAGAAAGTACAGTAAGAAAATAATAGTGATTCATTCTTTAATATATGGATTCAGCTGCTATTTTTCTTGATAATTCAAATGAAGAAATTCCTGTTGATATATAATGTACCATGGACATAAAAGTATTCAGCATGTCTCCCAAGGTCTCATATCCACCTTCACATTGTTAAATGGAGATAAATGCACTCCTCTCAAGATTGAGAAGTTATTTTCCAGTGACAGTTTAAAATCTCCCCTCTCTCCTACTTTTCTTCCACTGCCTTGAATTCTGAGTCGGCCTCTTATGCAACAATACAAACCATAAAGATGCTCATCTAGGTGACTATTCCTATATGTTTCCTGAATAAGTAACTAAGCCAGCAAGTGCAGTTTTACTTCACATTTCTGCTTTACCAAGTTTTTTTCTCCAAATAATAGATGTCATGCATATTTCTTTAAAGAGGAAGCAGATAAGTTTTGACTTAGTGAGAAAGCATCTAACCCAGTTAACAACAACACTTTCATATTCATTGTCATGAGACAGATAAAGTTAAAGCTAAGCAGGTTTTGCTAATAAGTGTATTTGTGATTCATAGCCGAAATGAAAAATGAAAAAAACATGGTGCACTTAATGAGGCCGATGTTATCAAAAGAGTATGTACATTTGTTAAAGAAAAAAAGAGAAAAAAAGAGAGAATGTGAAGTTTCCACAAAAAAAAAAAAAAAAAAAAAGAGCCATCAAAATCAATTTCTCTGTTGTTGATTCCAAAGAGCTCAGTGGTATTTGAAAATCAACCATTGGGTTATATAGAAACAGGCTAGCATTTTTATTTATTTTGTTGAATGACAGGGAAACAGTATTAAATTACCATCTTTAATTTACATGTATTATGTCTGCTTGGGGTCCAATCTGTCATGAAAATTACACTTCTTGTTCCTATCATTTACGACATGGCAATGGCAAAGGAACAGGCTTCTGTTACCTAGTGAGTTGGCTGGCCTGTGGTGAAAGGCATTGATTGCTCTGGCTTTCCTGGATTACTGGCTGCTCCAGGACACAGTTTTTTATGTGGCTTTCTTTTCCCAGAAGCAGGGCAATTTGGCAGTACTTAAACTCAACCTCATAATTTGTCATCTTCCTATGCATTTTAGCTCAATTACTTCACCTTTAATTTTGAATCTTAAAATTGTGACACCAAAGCACTTTACTATCTCCTGCAAGAAAAGACTCTTACCTTTTCCTCCTCCTCCTCCAACTACTGTTATTCCCACCACTACTTCTACACCTCCTGGCAGCTATCACTGATCAAGAATTTTAGAAGTGCAAACACTTTATGAAATGCTTTACCTCTCTTATCTCACTTAATATTTGCAAAACATGATTATTATCTTCATTTTACAAATGAGGAAGAGGAGACTCAGAGAATTTTTAAGATAACTTGCCTACAAACATAATTAATGATCTATCCAATATTCAGCCTAGAGCTGTGGGACTTCAAAGCAGGTGCACTGTAACTAAAGGTTATTCTGCCTTTCTGTAACTTTTAACTCTATATTTACTGGTAACAGCTACTGTTTTCAATGAATTATTTCTCCGTAACAAAATTAGGTAGTTCCGAGGAAGTTTTAGAAGAGAAATCACGATGAATTATTTGTATTCATTATTGAATGTGCTCTTGTATTTCCTCTTCCGGGACACAGTATGTTTCTCTCCTTTCATGCTCTCTTATGATGAATGTACATGCACAAAGAATGCCATAACTAAAAGTCAGGAGAAGCTTTTGTTTCAGACCAGGTTTTACACTTACATGACTAGATCAACTGATATAGGATAATGACAGAGTTAAGAAGAGAAAACAATAGAAGATTCATGAAAAGAAGAAAATATGTGAGGAGAAGTTTTTTGCAAGTCTTTCTATTCTTTCCTGTCACATCATCTCTAAGCCAATTTGCCCCAAAATGGAGAGAGTGCCATTTAGTCTATACTCTCAACCTGTCATACTCCCATCTTCCTTGTTCTTCTTAATGTTCAATACAAAAGCCATCTCTCAGAGCCCTAAAATAAGTTCAATCTATGGTAAACTGTTCACAGTAACTTCTCTTTATGCTTTTCAACATACTGTAGAATAGAGGGCTTTTCTCTTCAACTTTGCAATGTTTTATTTGGTCACTTTCAAACGGGCCTTATTTTTGCTTGTCTTTAGATAGATAGAATATCTCAGCAGACATTAGCTTAAATAATTATCAAAGCACTGACATTAGGATATAGTGTTATTAACTGTCTTCCAGTGGTTCATTAGGGATAAACTGACTTCTGTGTTGCATTATCCTATGGTTTATGGAGAGACATTATTGAGAGTCTAAATCACTTGGCAAGGAGAATCATAATCTCAAGGAGATCAGAGGTTTACTGAATAGATGAATGCCCTTATGTACCTCTTTCTCAACATACTCTAAAGCATATATTGCATAGACCATTCCTTTTGTTTTCCCACATAACCCCGCTCCTGCTTTATAGGTCCTCAAATCAAAGAGATTTGTACCATGAATTCATCATATTTATTCCAGAATTTGTATAAATCTCTTTCTTTTTATATTTTGATCTTGTTCACATTGCTTTTGCTCCCTTGTTAGCATATAGAACGGCCTATATTCTGTTTTACAGAACTGAACAAAAAGAAGATATGCTTGTCAATATCACTGCCTAGAAAATCTGTGATTAAAAGTTATGTTGCTCGTTACCACAGAAAATCAAAGTGGTAACAATGCTTACTGACCATTTTTGGAAAAAAATTCTTGCTCATTGCTTTCTGTGATCTTTCTTAAAAACAAAGCTGCAAATTGCCACGTTTCACTGAGATGTCAACACAGAGTGCAATTTATATTTATGCAAAAAGATCCTATTACTCATTTTTCTTTCAAATTAGTTTGTAAGAGTTTCTACCTTGAAGGAGTGCTACCACAGGTAATTATTTTAAGATGTGTTACCTGGTACTTTACAGATCAAAACCTCTATGTTCTTGGGTCGACATATAACTATCAATGGCATTCATTTTCCCAAGGATAATGGTTGGAACATGTGAGCCACAAGTCAATAACGTAAATGATTATGTGCCAGTGAAATCAATGGATCTAACTCTTATTAAATGTACCCAACATGAATGAAAAACATTATGATAATGAAGACATGTTGGCAAAGTAGAGTGAAGCTCTGAGAGACCCTCAGTTTGTTTACCAGCAGCTCAGATATGGTTTTATTAATAGTTATAGAGACAGTATCAAACTAATGAAACAAAGTTAGTGACATAGAAGCAAAATAAGCTGAAACATAAACATGTTTTCGAGGAGTCAAAGGATTATTACGAAGCTCATGTAAAATCTGACAGCTATTACTTCCTCCCCTCCAAAACACATCATGGCATATTGACAGTGGTGTCTGTCATCATCTTAAAGTGATGAGTGATATTAAATATCATTGGGTTCAATCCTTCATCTGATGCTTGTGTTTCTTCTACTGTGATTTTACCACGTATTGTAAAATGCCTCCAGGGTTGGGGGATTCACTATCTTTCCATGCACCCCGTAACAGAAAAAGACAGCAGAACTGGATACAATAGTATAGGAGTCCATAGGTAGAGTAGATCCCAAAGTGTCCCCAATAATTATTTTGCAAAGAAATCATTATGCTCCAAGAAGAAAAGGGCTTACTTATGAGCTACATTTAAACTGGTATTTATTAAAATTTTGACACATTTAACAATATTTTGGGAACAAAGCATTAGTGTTCTAGAAGATTTTACTGTATACATCAGCTCCTTGCTTGTCCATGAGATAAAAATGAAGCCTAATAACACTGATTTTAAAAGCCAAACCAGAGCTCATCACTGCAAAGCATCTGCTTTGTTGTTGTAAGGTGAATGAAAAAGACATTATGTCTATGAATGTGCAAAATGGCATTAGAGCTTTCAGAATTGGGACCAAGAGGGTAGGAAAAAACGAGGTAAAAAATGTTCTTTTTAAGCGTACTGTCATGATCTGGGTTGAACCACCAACATTTGAGCCCTGATGTCATTGGCATCAAGAGCTATTTGACACATAATGAGGACAGCTGGGACTGACCTATGGAGGATGAAATGGAATATGAACCAGAGGCAAATCAGAACTATGGCTTAACTTGGCGAACAGCCTACTTCTCAAATAACCCATGCTGCTTGCCAGGGAGTCAATGAATACTCATGACAGCAGTTAGTATGCAGTGTCAGATTTAGGAATCTCACCAGCCTAAAGGTGAGCATTCCTTAGCCAGGTCACCAGGATTGTATTTGTATGAATCCAAAGCATAGACACTTGTTCCACGTTTAAAAAGGTAAATTTTAGTTTAATATAAAGAGTATATTTCTGGTTAATGAAGCTGTTGAAAAACTGAAAGGGCTATTTTATGATATGAATTTCTGGTTCTTGCACATGTTAAAAAAAAAGATTGAGTGACCACTGTTGATTAAGAGTTTAAAGATGATCCTTGATGGGCCCTTCTATCTCTGTAATTCAATCTATTCATTCACTCATTCAAGTAACAAAATTTGATTCTCTGATTATGACACAAAATTACATTCTTGTTTTTATTGTATCTTGAATCTGAATTAACTAGATATTATGAAAATCTGAAATAATCAAGGAAGTAAAATATATGTAAGCACTCAATTTTATTTTTCAATGTATAGAATCTCGTAACAAGTGATCTATTTATTTCATTGACCACTAAAAAATTAACTTTTTACTTATTCTTTGGTACCATATAGACACTGATTAGCAGTATTTTGTAGATGTTATTCATAGGTTTGTCATAGCTTGTTGCCTCACTTCATTCAGGGCTCTTTTCAAATATCATCTTACTGGAAAAGTCTTCTTTTCTCTCCCTATGAAAAATGGCATTCCAACTCCATCACTCTCTCTGCTCTAACCTTGCTTTATTTTTATTGATAAAATTTATCACCTCATGATGCTCCTGTTTGTCTTCTGTCTCCATCTACTAGATTGTAAATTCCATAAGAATAAGGATTTGACTGTTTTGTTCACTTCTATCTTCCTACTGCTTGTGATAATATCTATCACGTAGTTGAGATCAAAAATAATGTTAAATGATTGAGTAATGAATGGATGAATGAATGAATGTAAATGCCTGAATCAATAAATTATTTTGAATAATATGAGTGGATTTTGATTGCAGATACTACTTTAATATCATAAATAAATTAGCCAATATAATAAAAGCTTTTTTTTAGTTCATATTTGAATGCTAACTTACTTTCACAAAAATAAACTGAAAATGATTAAGGGAATAAGAATATTTTTTAAAGATTTTTACCCTCCCATTAGAATTTAATCTTCCTTTATGCCTTAGAAAAGTAAATGAAATTCAGTTGAAAAACAAATATTTTAAAAATGTGGTTAGATTTCTAAGAGTTCCAGGTGAATTTAAAGGTCCTCCTTAAATCACATAAGACCTATATTAAATTTAACGAGGGAGACTTCTGTAAGTAATTTCTACAATTATTAACTCTCAAAGGCATTCAATTTGCCTATATGAATTCATGTTACATGATTGCTGGAGAAGATGGAGACACTGAGAAAAAGATGTTGTTCTGATGCTTCACAATATGCTGGAGATTTTGTAATATATCAAAATTGTGTGTGCCCACTGACACTGTTAAATAAATGTGACCTGTATAATATTTTCCTGACTGTTGGCCCATCATGGTTTATAGGTCCATATGAGAATTTAATGTTGAATACTAATATTCAAAAACAAATACAGTTTTCTATATAGATGGCAAATATTTTTGCTAGTTATGATCTATCTAGTTATTTATTTTAGGTACTGCATTATCAAAATCATATGGAGTCAGTGGAGTTTTCTTATTATGGTTATATCAATTCAGCAATGCAGCTTACCTAGAGAGTGGCAAAATATGTATCATTGTGAATTTGGCCTTGCATTGCAGCAAATTGCATGTATACATAATGGATTTCTGAACATGTTTAGAAGGGATTTTTGTGATTACATGCTAAAAAAACTAAATATAACTCAGTAAACCCCCAAATATTTTATTTTTTCAGTTGCATTGTAGCTCTTAATTTTTTGCCCCAAATGACGAAAAAAATATTTTTCTAATTAACTTTAGTTTGAAAAGCAGTATTTGCAAGAGCAAGGAATATTCAGGTAGTTCTTGATTGCTTATTATGAAAAAACGGTAGTGTGGTGTATTAGAAATAGCACTGGCTGACAGAAATCTTGGATTGAAATAACTTTTCAGCCGATATTTATCTTTGTAACCCTGAATGAACTATTATTAATGCAACTACACTTGGTTCTATGTAGGTCCGAAATACTATGTAAATATCAATTCATAGTGTCAATTATTGTCCTTAGAAAATAACGTAGAACTTATGTCCCTGGAGTCTCTAAGAAATCACTTGAATGACATAAGAAATTAGAAGAGTCAGCTTTAATGAAATAGCAGAAAGTCGAACCAATGCACTCAGATAACGTTAGAGTTCAAGGATTCCAGGGATCATGATATCTGATTTCTTCCTTTTAGATATGAGGAAACTGAGTTCCAAGGAAGGTAAGTAGCATAAATTCATACAGCTAAGTAGTAAGACAACAGTAATTAACAGATGAAAAACTGATGTCTTCAACAAACATTCTAATACTCTTTTTTTCTTTTTCCTCTCTCCCTGCCCTCCCTCATTCTCTCTCTTCTTTTCTTTCTTTCTTTTTTTTTAAACACATTTCCATTCTCTAGTTTATGGTTATATGATTTGTTATTTCTCCATTTTTTATTAAATAAATACAAACAGTAAATTTAGAAAATCTACAGACTCAAAGAAAAAAAATCCATAATGTTATCACTCAGAGTCAGTTATTTTCTATAAGGGACCTGTTTAATTATGAATAATTAGAGCTATCCTTTATCAGTCACAATATTAAACCTTCAGAATGCAAAAGAAAAAATGCAATGGACCCTTATCATGGTGAAAATATTCAGTCCTTGCTCCTGTGACTATAGAAAAATTTTTGTCAGTACAGCATTTCGACTCTTTAGAAAAATAAAGACCAAGGACTTTACATTGCTATTTCATTAGTTGAAAACTGGCTGGGAACATCTGTGTAGCATTTAGTTTTGGGCTTGCCTGATTCATATCAGTTGGCGTGAGCAACAGGACGCATAAAAGAATTAAAATGTGTCAATTCACTTTAGTTTCCTTAAAATTGCTATGCAAAATATGGCAGCGTCCTTGAATATAGACTAGGTTTAAATGGAATATTTGAAGCATTTTTTTTTGTCATTAACTCAACGAAACTGCTTTCTTATTTTCTTAATTTTTTTTTTTTTTTGGTGGGTAGGGAGATTGTATTACGGATAGAGCTTGAATTCATTTGTTTAGTAACACATAGAAATAGCCTGTGTGCCTTCTGTTGAAGACCCTATTCAATCCTAAGTAAAGTCTTGTGTCCCATGCAAGCATGAAGACATGTGAATATTAATAAAGATCCATTTCTTCCATAAATAACGATAGGAAATGAGCAATTGGATAGGGCCATGCACGTGCAGATAAGTTCCTTATTAGAACCAAATTTACCAATGGTAGTATTGTCAGTTAAAATACTATGAGATATATAGACAATGAAATCATATATAGTTTAAACTGTTCTCACTTTACAAAATAGACAACTGAACAACTGTAATTGATTCATGTACTGCAATTTTCATTCCATTAGTTAGAAGATATATCCAAAATTGGGGCTATCAATCAGAGAAAATGAGTGCATGTTTTGTATTTCATAGTATTAATTGCAGGAGGGAAAATCATTCTTTCTACTTAGATTCAACAGGACTATACACATTTTAGTTTACACAACAGTAAATGTACATGTTTTCTCTAATAATATAATTAGTTTGAGAATCTTGGTAAATTCAAGAAAATAGGTTAATGTGAAACCCCGTGAAATATTAAAAGTGGCTTTCATTTCATTTAAATTCACTTTACTGATTGTATTACTTTTCAACACTGTCATTTTATTGACTCTTGTATTTACTTTTGTATTTTGTAGGACTCTGTATTTGTTCAGAGTCTATAAAACTATACTGAACTACTAACCCAAGAAGGTCACCTCAAACCTCTGTGGATCTATGGACTGAAGGATTTTGTTAATGAAATGTGGGACAACACACACACATAGATGTAAATATTTATGTTATTGAATTCAAAGATATGAAGCTGTTCTTGAGTTCTTACCGACCTTCCCCCCAGAATATCATTTTCTTGGTATTTTAAGCTCTTGAACTTGGCTGTAACACTTTATATGTTCTCTGTGTATCTGATTTTCAGATTCTTCTAATAATCAGCTTTGAGTGCCATTTCAAGAATGCCCTAAATATAAAGTATACTAGGTGTTAAGTAATGTATTTTATGTATTGAGTATCAGCTAACCTAGTTAGCTTCATAAGAGTGATGAATAAGCACAAGTTTGGGTAAATATCAAGTCTAACTGATCATGTAATGAGTCTTAATTATGATGAAATAAATTTTCTCATATTCTAACCTTCATGATATTTGTGATGTCTCTTCAGATAAAAGAAATCTAACTGGGTTTTTGTACATAATGTTATTTCAGTATTTCAGCAGATAGTGCAATCAATACATCAGACTGTGTGGCAGTTTCTGACCTAGACTATATCATCGTAGCAATCAATCAAATTGTAGAGACATTCAAAGTAAATCCCCGCCCTTGACAGTCACAAAGCTAAGAGAGAAGGCTGGAGGAAGGAAGCAGCATTTTAGATAACAAATGAAATGGGTTTAGGAAAAAACACCTTTAGAGGTCACTAGAAGAGAAATGTTACATGACAGCTCTCTGATTTGGTCAATGTTTTGATAACTACGTTTCCTCCTGTGCCAGGTTTAGCATACTGTGGCTAGTTTAGTGTGCACTGGAAATATATAAGAATAGTAGTTAAGGTGGTAAAGGAACCCCAATTGGTACCAGAATCTTGTGAGATTGAGTTGGATTGCTCTGGAGTTTTGCCTTTTCAATTATTAGTTTCATGTATTACTTGGGATTACACATTATTTAGTAAAAATACAGAATGCATAAGCTTGTCATTTGAAAATCTGAGGGAACAGTAACAATTTAAAAAGAAAAATATAAAGTCTTATTTGCTTCTTATATTTCATCATGTTAAAGGAACTTCAGTCGACCTGCTCTAAGGCAACTCCATTAGGGAAAGCTTTAATTAGAAAGAGTAAGATACCACTTAATGATCAGAAAGTAAAGAGTAAACAGAGATCAGCTTGGAGGTTACTGAGAAGCCTGTTTTTCTTACTAGCTGAACAGAGAAATATTTTGCCAACAAGGATGAAGAAGTGAAGTTTCATTTTGCTGTAATTTGTAGCAAGGAGACATTAAGTGATCAAAAAATAATCATAGACTAAAGCTTTGGAATGGTGATTATGGGTATGCTATTTCAAATTTTTTTAAAACAGTTCTTTAACTTAAGATACTTTGACATTCATGAGAAATCATAAACATCATCTGTGCAAGATTAGTTTCTTCTCATTATTTTAAAAAAATATTGTCTCTTCATGTTTCTTCCTCACTCACGCACAGGTAGCCTCTGTAAAGTGTTTAATACATGACCCGAGACCTGCATGCTTCCTTAAAAACATATAGTATAGTATAGTTTTTCTTGTGCAGGCTTAATTCACATGAAGAGCATTGAGCTAGCATTCTTATTTTTTTCCATTAAACACTGTCTTTTTGATTTATTCATTTTGCTATATATAACTCTCATTCATTATTTCTGCTGCATCATTGAAAGAATCCAATGCATTTATTTTATTTATCACCTTTGCAGAGCATCTTGCTGCTTTCAATTCTCTTGTTTTGTAAAACAATGCTGCAAAGCAAATTCTGTATGTGCTCTGCACATACAGGGGAAATGTTGAGAAATACAGATCTGAAATCTGAAGACACGTTGAAACACCCTTGTTTTTCCACGATTATAGGTTTTACTGAAATTATTCTAACTATAACTAACTTTACTTGTGATTAAAATCATACTATTGTTGAAAACAGGGATGACATTACATCTCAGGGGTCAAACTCGGCCCACCGTTTTTTTCAAACAAAGTTTTATTGGAACACAGACACATCTTTTTTTTTTTTTTTTTAAACATGTTGTCTGTGGTTGCTTTTATGCTAAGAGACAGAACTGAGTAGCTGTGGGTAAGACCTATGGCTTGCAAAGCTGAAAATATTTACTATCTAGGCTTTTACCAGAAAAGTTTGCTAACTACTACTCTAAAAGAAAGCCCTTGGGAATTATTATTATCATATTGTAGGAAATTATTATTATATTGTAAGATTTAAATTTAGACTTAGTAAAACTTGTAACAGCTGTTTTGCTCCCTTTCTGCAATTGTCCCAAAGTGTCCAGTTGGCTTTGAAATGAAGAAGACAGAATTTGGTTATAAGGTCAGGAGAGCCAAAACTCCCCCCAAAAGGCACACAGAGTCATTATGCCTTCTTACAGGGTCTTGAATTTAGGTAGTGAATCTACTTAGAGTCATATGAAGCAAATTGCAAGGCAAACTTTGAGCTTTAAAGCCCTCTGGGAGTCATTTGTTTGATTCATTGACTGTTCAACAGATGTCCTCACATTAGGGTATCAGGGTCCATAAAATGTGATAAGATCTGGGAATGCCTCTAAAAGCGAGATCATAAAGGCAGACTCCTCTTCCCTTGAGCCTCTGTGAACTCTTCACTCTAGCGCCCCCTCCCCCAACTTTGACCCTTTCTTTGCTTATGCTTTTGCTACCCAGGTAAGTACTCACTGGTAAAGCTCTTGTCAATTTCATTACCATTCATGTGCAAATATTTGCCCGCGTACCGCAAAAAACAAACAAACAAAAAAACCCAAAAAACCCCACCATCTTTCAATGTAAAATAGGAGGTATTTAGAAATTAAACTTCTATTCAGGTGGTAGCTTCAATATAAAATATTACAAGAGTAAATGTGCCACTGTTGATTAATACCCTTGTTATATAGTATACACTTTGTTAAAAATTTTTATATAGTGTAAAATTTCATAAGTATGGGCAACTACTGGATATTAAATTTTTATCTCCTTAAACATTTTTTTCATATTGAAAAAAAGGAAAAACTTTCCCTTCCTCACTGGCATTTAATTAAATCACTTTTATTTGAGAGTACATCTATGTCTGGGAAGTGTTTGCATATTTGAACTTAAACAACAACTAGATCGGAAATCCCTTCATTCAACAAACATTTGCTTAAAGGTTACAAAGTTATAAGCTTTCTGCAAGTGGTGAGGATATAAAAATGGTTCCACATTCAAATAATATAATCCATTAAAAATAGTAACATTGAGAACAAGAATTGTCAAAATATAGAGGCAGAAGCCAAAATTATATTCAGAGAACTACTCATGTATTTAATATTTTTCTTCTTTGAGGAATGAAAAATAAAGAATTCATCTTAAGAAATAGAAAAAGAGTAATAAAACAAAATTAAAATAGAAGAAGAAAGTGACAGAGATACAGCCAAAATCCACCATTTTTTAACGAAAAATAGTATTGTTAAATTTAACACATAGTTTTGGGGAGTGAGCGGATCTGACAACATATGAATATAAACGGTAGAAAAAGATGATCTCCAGACAAAACTAATCAATGAGAAAGCAAAAAACAAATAAACCAAGGTTGATGAAGGGAACATAAGAATATACAGGAAGGAGTTAAAAATAAAATATAAATGAATATATGCAAATGTACATTGACAGATGGGAACCTCATTTTTAAAACATATATTACTTCGTAGTTTTTCATAGCTACTCTGTTTTACTCCCAAATAACTTTACCTATGAATTGTCTTTAAAATTCTGTAAAATATTTCTTCAATATTTTACGCCTATTAAATAGAAGGAGTAAGAAAAAGATGAATTATTCTATCCTGAGGTAAGACCAAAAACAATCTTGATTTAGTTTCTAGCTACAGGTTGAAAGCCAGGTTCTTGTTGGTGACTACAGTGTTTTGCTTTGTTTTGTTTTTCTTTTTAAACAGACCTTGCTTTTTAGAAGATTTTTAGGTTCACAACAGAAAAATGTGGCAGAAATTAGAGAGAGTTCCCATGTACCCCTGCCCCAACATATGCACAGACTCTCCCACTACCAACACCCCCCACCTAAGTGGTACCTTTGTTCCAACTGATGAACATACACTGACACATCACAATCATCCAAAGTCCACAGTTAACCTTAGGATTCACTCTTGGTTTTGTACATTCTGTGGGTTTTGACAAATGTATAATGACATGTGTCTGCCATGATGGTATCATACAGCATGGTTTCATTGCCCTAAAAGTCCTCTGTTCTCTGCTTATTCATCCATCCCTGCCCTCTAAACCCATGTCAACCACTGATCTTTTTACTGCCTCCATAGTTTTACCTTTTTTGGAATGTCATACAGATACAATTGCACAGAACATGGACTTTTCAGGTTGGCCTCTTTTACTCAATAACAGGCACTTAAGATTCCTCCATGTCTTTTCATGCCTTGATAGCTCATTTCTTTTTAGCACTGAATAATATTCCATTAGCTGGATGTACCACATTTTATTTATCCATTTACATATTAAAGGACATCTGCATTGCTTTCAATTTCTGGCAATTATGAATGAGGTTTCTATAAACATTTGTGTGCAGGTTTTTTTTTTGTTGTTTTTTTTTTGTGGTACGCGGGCCTCTCACTCTTGTGGCCTCCCGTTGCGGTGCACAGGCTCCGGACGCGCAGGCTCAGCGGCCATGGCTCACGGGCCCAGCCGCTCCGCAGCATGTGGGATCCTCCCGGACCGGGGCACGAACCCGTGTCCCCTGCATCGGCAGGTGAACTCTCTACCACTGCGCCACCAGGGAAGCCCCTGTGTGCAGGTTTTATGTGGACATAAATTTTCAACTCATTTGAGCAAATGCCAAGGAACTCAATTGTGCAGCATTTTTTAAGAAATTTAACTGTGGACAATTTTAGATGAGACTTGTTTTCTCTAGTTTATTATGAATGCCAACATTCTCTATATTGTTATATCATGCCCTCTTACTTTTTGTGTTACTTGCTTTGGCATTTGATATTCAACTACAATAAAGGGGGTTTATTTATTTATTTTATGGCAAGAGAGATGCATTTTTCATCTAAAAAAAACCCTTCATACATAAATTGTTATTATTTTAATTCACCTTTGATTTCAGGAAACTAGACTGAGGATCCCTAAGAAAGAAACCCCTGACTTTCATTAGTTTCCTACAGGAGATTGTGGAATACTTTTCTTTAGACATGTTTTTCTAAGTATATTCTCCTAAGGGCTAGGCAATAGCCTTACAATGCCTGGTTTTGGTCTGAATCTTGTAGAAAAAAGCTACGACATTTCACAATACGCCCATTTCACAACAGGTTTATGAAACATATACGAGTTAAAAAAAGCCTTTATGTTGTACACAAATATCAAAGAGAATTCTGAGTGACCTTTAATTTTATACTCTACTAATATAACCGAGAAATAGTTTGAACTTCTGAATCAGTCAAGGTCCAGTTTATCACAGGGCATTCCTTTAGTTGATAGGATGGATTAGACTAATGAATTATGAGGTTGTTACATGGGGGTATTGCTTTGGAGTCATTCCTTTCCTCGAGGGTCCACACGACTATGGAAAATAGAGCCTGACCAGGGAGGTACTGGCTTAATGCTATGAACCCATTGTTACCATGGTCTATTTTATACTGCCAGAATCTACTGACAGAGAGTGTAAGGTGATAAGAAACTCATTACAGGGCTTCTTTAGATACGGCCAAGTGAATGACGTGGAGTAAGGAGATATGGTAAAAATTTGTCATTGCCTCTAGGTGGAAACATAGCTCCTTACTGAAGAAAAAGTGACAGTTTTTTCAAGTAACAATTATCTGCACAGCTATGTGTCTTAATGACTAAATTGAGTGTAAAAATGGCATACAGATCCATCAGGGAGTATATGCATAGTTAATTATGTCTGAAATAATAAAAATATGATTTCCACAGGATAAGGTAAACAGCCAATTAAAATAAGATATGATATATACTTTCTCTATTCATTTGTCAAAGCATAAAACATTTTAACATTGCCTAAATAATTTACTTGTGTTAAAGGGAAATGCTTAAAACATTAATAGGGTACTTCACAATCTTGAGTCAATAAGTTGTTATATGACGGTTACGTAAATAATTCAAGACTCCGTTCAGCACAAAGGGACTAAGGCATTTTTGCACAGTTCAAATAATTCAAAGTTTGCCATCGTTTTCTCCACTGGGTCAAGCTGTCTCCAATGGCTTCTCACAGATGAAGCCTGGAGAGATTTTGGTGCTAATATTCTGTTCTCTTTCCATGGGAATATTATTATTTGTGATTGTTTCATTTTTATTGATTGTTGTTCTGATCCGAGCACTACTAGGTGCTATGAAAGGGGACAAATAAGTGTGGTCATACTTAGTTTCTTGAGGAAAAATAAAAGCGATAAGCAAAAAACAAACAAAAATAAATAACAATAACTTATACATATATCAGATAACAATTATTTTAGCATTAGAATCTCAATTAGAGTTCATAATTTAGTATGTATGAGAAATCCAATGTTTGCAGAATAGTTTGACTGAAGTTAATACATAAACTAGATGATGTGCCCAGAATGTATAATACAAATAAGAGATCAGGAAGTCAAATGATTACAAAACACCTTTAGTAGGATTCACTTGAAATGCAAAAGTGGGTAAGATTTGAAGAGGTGAAGGGAAGAGGGCACAGAGAGCCATTATGGGAGGGAGTGTGTGGAGTAGTCCAAGTGAAGCCCAATCAGAAAGGAAAGGTTCAGGCAAATACCCCCACTTTTGACTAGCTTATATGGAAAACAACAAAGTGGACATGACTCTCCATAGAGATGACATGTTCTCAGTGTTTTACCTTACGGAACACTCCAATTCCCTATCCTTAATAGCCTCATCCCAAATGAATCTTTCCAAAGTTTTAATTCTCTGACTTGTTTGGCCTATGGGTCTTAACAGATGTGCATATGCTTAAATGAAATAAATGCTAAAATAAAAGAAGTGATTGAATTAAATAACAATGGTGTGAATATATATATATATATATATATATATATATATCAGAATTTGTCATTTTATTTTGACACATCCATTTATAGGGAGTAAACTAGGGATCACCATGTTATATAGAATGACTGTGTGTGTTCCTTGATGGCACTAGGAAAATAAAGGAAACAACGTAAAAAAAAAAAAAAAAATCACCGTTGCATTTGGCTTAGCAGTGCACCCACACTCTTAGCAGCCCTGGACTCTTATACATACTTGGCATGTATCCTTGCTCCAAGATGTTCATCAGCATTCCTTGAACAGTTCATAATAGCTATTTGGTCACACCAGAAAAAAAAAGAAGGACCACACTAACCCATTTTTCATCACTAATGGATTATATAATGGGATTCAACTGCATTCAATGTATTCTACCTAAGTGTGCTCGAAAATGCAGCCAGAGTATTAGAAGATGTTGCTACAAAATGCTTCCGTTCATCTGGGAAACCCTTCTCCAACAACAGACTGCAAGCATTATCAGAATTTCTGGAGACAGATCATTCATCATTTTTTTTCCACCTGACCTAAAAATACAGAGTGTAATCACTATCACATATAAAACTACAGATAAGTACATGGGATCCCAGAGTGAACACACAAACACACACTCTTTCCACCACATTCCTGTTGGGACATGATGGTTGATAGATGGTTACTTAATTCGACATACATCCCTGTTCTCAGCTATAATGAGCACCACACAAAGAATTGGCTGATCTTTAAAAACATAAGCACAGTAAAATACATCTATAACTGAAAATTTATAGTGCATGTTTTAATCCTCCTTTTTTAAAAGGGCATTTAAATATTGCAGGGTACCAGAAAAAGAATTACCAAACTGATTGCTATATATTATCACTGTACCCTTTCAAAGTGTATAACAAACCATAATTCAGCAAAGAGTTCATTGTTTAGATATATTCATGGTGATTATTAGTTTTGGGGGGTTTTTTGGTCATTTCGTCTTTAACTTGACAAACAAAAGATGATATTCCAAAGGTGATTTCGTTTGATTTTTTTGTTTGTTTAGATATCAGGTAAATGATCATTTACTAGATTATCCTAAAGCTTACATACTGATTCAAGAACTCTAGCAAATCTGTAATGTATCTTTACACTGACAACTTCAAAGTAAGTAGTAAACCCTCCCCAAACCATGATTATTATAGCTCTTCTAAATTTGAATAGCTGTGTTTTCTTGCTTTCATAAATGTGTTTCTGTCCATATTAGAAATGATGTTTGAATGAACAATTTTACATTTACTGTATGCTTTGAAATATGAAATGTCTAAAAATGTCATAAAGATACTCAAAACATGTCCCTGAAAGGTGAGTTTGAGGTATCATACCCACCTAAAGCTTAGAATTTTCTACTGATTTTGCCTTTCTGAGCACCCTAACTTTATTTTCAATATTCAATGTCTGGTATTTTCTCAGCACCAAAGAGAAGATTGTTGCAACTAGGGACACAACTGATTCGGAAAGTAATTTTTTTCCACTTCCTATATCTTTTCAGGTGCACAATATTAAAACAACATCCTATTAAAAAGCTTTATAACGTCAAAATAGGTAAGACAATCTCAAAGTCAAGCATTTCAGCTAATAAACCTGCAGGGCCGTTAAATCTATGCTCTTTACTAGCCTTTCAGTTTATACCCTACTAACATAAAACTTATTCAAATAAGGAAAGCAATTTTAGCCTTCCTAAAAACATTAGATGCACACCTATTTGGAATAGGATGAAAATTGAGGTTTTACTTTTTCTGGGTGCTCCACAGCATGAACCTGCGTAAGGATGTGGGGGTAGATGAGGGTGGAGCAGCAGAGGGCTGGGTATATCGAGAGTTGCGCCATATGACAGAGACAGCTGTGTCCTCGTACATGGTAGCCACCGTCCACAGGTGGCTAAATTAAACAAATTACATTTGTCACAACGACTTAACTGCTATTGTAGAGTGAAAATATCCATAGTCAATATATAAATGAATGAGTGTAGTAGCTGTGCTCAAAAAAAAAAAAAAAACTTTATTTACAAAAACAGGGAGTGGGATATATTTGGTCCGTGGTCTGTAGTTTGCCAACTTCTGATGTTTGGTTTTCCACTGTGTGACTATCCCATGTCTATTCTTCTTCCTGTTGATGGGCATTTGAATACTTTACAGTTTGGGTTATTATTAGTGCTATGTGAACATTTAGTTCACATTTTTCATGAATATTTGTAATTCCCTTCTTGATTTTCTTCTATCTGGCATGCTTCCCCCTGTTCAGGCATTTATGGGTTGGATTGTGTCACACAACAGGAGCTTGAAGTCCTAACCACCAGTAGCTGTGAGTGTGACCTTATTTGAAAATTGGGTCTCTGCTGACTGTCAAGTTAAAATCAGGGCACTAGGGCACATTGTAATACAATATGACTGTGTCCTAATAAAAAGGGGAAATTTGAACACTCACATAAGCACAGATGGAAGACAATGTGAAGACAGGGAGAATACCATCTAGAAGCCAAGTAATGGCTAAGGCTCCCAGAAACTAGAACAGATGGCATAGGACAGATTCTCTATCATAGTCCTCAGAAGAAACCAACACTTCTGACACCTTGATTTTGGACGTCTAGGCTCCATGGCTGTGAGACAATAAATTCCTGTTGTTTAAACCATTCAGTTTGTGCTACTTTGTCATACAACCTTGGAAAACTAATATACTCCCTTGGAGAGGTCTTCCTTTATCACGTGTATCTACAATTACCACTCTCCCCATTTCTATCACTTGGCCTTACTTATTTTACTCAATACTCATTTCTTTTGTTTGATTTCTGTTTTCCCTGCTACAATTAAATTCCATGAGAGTAAAGTGTTCATCTGACTCTTGCTCCACTCAGTTTCCCTTACCTGGCAAACTGTAGATGATCAATAACTATTTTTGAGATAAATAAATGTGCAATGTGTCTAGTGCTGCAACTTTTATCTGGCATTTGGGAATTGGACGTAATTGGAGTAGTCAGATCCACAAGCACACGTCAGCTAATTGTGAAAGAATTAATAGACTAAGAAGACCCAGAATGAATGACATCTTTACAAGCGGGTAAAGAAGAATGTTAAGGAGTGAAAAATGGAAGTTAGTCTCTGAAACTCGTATTTTTTGAACACCTACTATGAACCAATTACTACACTAGGCATTTTCATGTTGTACTGTTCTGCTATCTCCTAGTTTATTTAATTTCTGTAAGCCTGTTTCTTCATCTAAACCGTGAGAAAAGTAGTGTTACCTCTTCTATTTACTCCTATCATTGAATGGAGTAAATAAGAAAATGCCTACAATCCACTCTGCATACTGCCCCCCACCCCAGTACAGCAAGTGTGCACTCAATGTGGACTTCTAAAATTCACAATGCATTTAATAGCAGAGGAAATAAACACTGACATCTTTCGTTCAAGAATCCACAGCTTGTAAGTAGCAGAAGCAAGTTCTGAACTCAGGGTTTTTTTGGCCTAAACAATCATCTTGCATTCCTTTTTATATACTCTTTCTGGACATTTTATAGCTATTGGTTTGATTAATATTCTTTCTGCAAGGGTAAAAGACTTTTTTTGTTTGTTTTTTAAAAGAGAGCAAAATTGGCTGCTTTGAAAGGTTGCCTCCGCTATTTTGAGATGTGGCCAGTGCTCACAACGGGAGGTCTTGAGACTCATGTCTGGGACGCAAATTATACACCTGGACACTTGAAATAACCATAGTTTACGAGCAACGCCAGGTCAATTCACACCTAATTCAGTGATGACATCACAAAGGTCTTTCTTACTCTATGATTTCACACATGCAGAGCCACTTTATTTGGAGAGATTTAAAAATGTTTGCTCTAATGATGGGAATTTGGAAATCTGAAATCTTAATAGAAAGACTGAACATGATTTTCAGCATTGCCAGCAATGATCCAGTCCACAGAACAACTTTTTCAGAGCTGTGGGTGCCAGGCAGCACCGGCAAATCACGACCATCATGAATGACTCTGCAGCCTTCAGATATGAACACGTCCTAACATGACAATCTGGTTGGCTTGTTTGTAAAAGACATTTTTTATCTTTTGCCTCTAATATAATACTTACATTTCTCTGGCTATAAAACAAACAAATATGCTTCAGGTTTGTAGAAAATCAACATTTTTTTTCCATCAATTTAAATACTTGCCAAATTTGAATTACAAGGAAAACAAAGTTTTAATTTTAAAATGTTGACAGTCAGTACTCTGTCACTATATTGAGGAATGTAAATGTTCATGTAAACATACATCTGCACACAAAACACTGATATGAATTTGGTTCATTTAATGTGATTTTTGCTTTTGGGGGAAGAATGTATTTTGGCATATTTCTATTCATAAACTCAAACCTTCTATCATTTAAGGACATGCATGGTGAGAAAGGATGTTCAGAGTCATCTACTGGGAGCAGTTAATGGTCTCTAGTTTCTGTCAGGCCAGGCAGCTGGAATAACAATTTTATCAATGTGTACCAATGTCCGTCAGACCATGAATCTAAAATCAGAGGGCATTTGCCACATAATATAGGTAATGCAAAGAGAGATAACAGCATCCTCAAGGGCAAGGCCATTTCTGACACCTACTTGAACTCCTAACCTCATGTTCTTTAGAGACTTTTAACCCTAAATAGTGATCCAGTTTTTCCTTTTCACTCCCAACCTGTAGTTGACAAAAAATTACAGAGGATTTAGCTTTACAATATTTCAACGCATTAAGCAGAAATAAAATTATTTCACATTATGAATATGAACTTCATCCTACCAAAGAAACACACACACACACACACACACACACACACACACACACAAAGAACAATGTGCATGGGACAACTGTGTGAAAAATATGCAACTAAATATCACAACTGAATGCCCAGCCCTTCATAGAACCAAACTACATAATGTCTTTGTGGTTTAACTTTTTAGCTGCTCTTGGCTGTCTGATTCAGTATTCCCTATTCAGGGACATGTCTGCCTCCTTTGGGACATTTTCTGCCTGTGATGACAAGGATGCTGTTCCAAAATGAAATTTGGAACCCAATTTTAAATTGAATCTCACCCTCCAGAGTAAACAGTAGATGGAAGCTGCCTCTTAAATCATCAACTTTTAATTAAATCCTTTGCAGCTGTAAGATCCCCATACTCAATAAGGTGATAAATGCACTGTATTTTAATTTAGTTGTTTTTTGTACTAAACTCACTGCATTAAAGGAGTGTATGATATTCACCAAGTTACTAAGAATGGTTTCACTATGCCTTCTTGATCACAGCATAGTGAAATGTTTAAAAACACCGCAGTCAGCAACTTGAAGTCAAATCTTGGCTCCAGGGCCTGCTAACTCTGACCTTGGCCAAGTGAAATGATCTCTTAGCCTCAGTTTCTAAGCCAGATTGAAACACTGGTTCTGTTCTCCCCTGACTTCTCCCTGTATTCATACCATTACCATGACCTAATTGTGGATGGAGCATATTACTCATGCTTTTGACTTGGAGCTTGACCATGGGAGTTGTTTTAGCCAAAGAACTGTGGAAGGAGGACAATGTGCCATTTCTGGACCTAGGTCTCGAGAGACCTTGTGTTTTTTTGCTTGCTCTCCTGCATTTTATCATCCCCAAGAGAAAGTCTTATCCTGGGTAGCTGCTTCTGTTTGACCCTGAATCCCATGATCAATACTTGTGAAGTTGAGCTCTTCCTACCCAATCTACCCTAGATGAGCTATCTAAGTCGACTTCCCATGTACATGAGAAATAAATGCCTATTTTATGCCATTAAGATATTGTGATTATTTATTACACATCATTATTGCCGTAAGAGTGAATTGATACATTTTTCTTATAGGTGAAATGAGAATAAAGATTGCCTCTTAATCATAGAGTTGTTGAAAAACTAAATTGAACATTTATTCATTTAAGGGATATTAAATGCTTGCTATCCAAGGAGACCCTTTGCTACAAGCTTGGGAGATCAGAGAGGTAAGGTTCCTGCCCTCAAGAAGATCACATTCTAGATGTACTGTGTATATTTGAATGTTCATAATGTGGTACAACATGGATTCATAAAATGGTAAGCACAGCAATGAATACTAAGACAACAACAGTATGTAAAAAATGTGCTACTAATTAATGTTAGTAATTTTATTCCATGCTGATGTAATGGAGAATGACAAGCTTAAAAGGGAAACCATAGTATAGGATGAAAATAGAATACCCAACAGCTACATTTTGGGATTAAAAAATTCCAATAAGCACTTGTTCAGAGATGGATAGTAACGGAAGAAAATTGCAACAAGGCAAAACATATGTCTTGAACTTAGCAATTTTACTCTACAGGTTTTTGAAAACTGAGAAGCTTAAAGAGGAAGTAATTTTAATTTATGGATATCACATAGTATGATAGTTAATTTTGTGTGTCAGCTTGCCTGGCCATGGGGCGCCCAGATATTTGGTTAAACATTGCTCTGGGTGTGTGGGTGAGGGTGTTTCTAGGTAAGATTAACATTTGAATCACTAGGCTGAGTAAAGCAGATTGACCTCTCCATTATGGGTGGGCATTATCCAATCTGTTGAAGGCCTGAATAGAACAAAAAGGTGGAGTAAGGAAGAATTCATTCTCTCTGCCTGGTTATTTTCAAGCTTGTGACACTGATCTTCTCCTGCCTTTGGACTTGGACTTAGACTAGAACTTACACCATTGGCACTCATGGGTCTCCAGCTTGCCAATTGCAGATAGTAGAACTTCTCAGCCTCCATAAATGTGTGAGCCAATTCGTTTCCTTAAATCCTTATTTCCTTATAATAAATCTCTCTCTTTATCCATCTAGCTAGCTAGCTAGCTACACACACATAAAGTATACACACACACACACACACACATTTTATTGGTTTTGTTCCTCTGGAAAACCCAAACTAAGACACTAAGGCACCTAGAAACTGCTCCTTTCTTTTTGACATTCTGTCAAACCACACCTAAATATTGCAAATCTATAAACACATATTCCAAAACAGAGCAAAACGATCAGAGCAAAAGAGATCTCAATGGAAAGGGATGTCAAAGATTTCCTTTGCTACTATTTTTAATCCTTATCATAGAACATGCATGCAAAATTATAATTTACTTCTGTAATGGTGGAATAATAATTTTGAAGTGACACTAGAAAGTCATTGAATGTTAGAGTTGAAAGGAAAATCAGAGAAGTATTCATCCATCATTTTACATGAGAATATTTCCCCCAGGGAGGAAACTCAAATTTCCCAAGGTCGTAGATACTGACAAAATTGAGATAATTGGTAATAGTAACACATATCATTTATTGAGTACTTAGTATGTATCTCCCACCGTGCTTTACATCCATTATTGCACTTGATAATCACTGAACAAGTATGTGAGTTGGGCATTATGATTACTCCTCGTTTTTCAAATGAGGAGATAGTTTAGAAATGTTAAGAAATATGAAGTGGGGCCCACAGTCACATGGTCAAATCAGGCTTAAAATCAAGCCATTTGACTTTAGAACAGTGCTTCTCAAACCTTAACACGCACACAACTCACTTGAAGATTTTGTTAAAACACCTGGCCCTCGCCTCAGAAAGTCTGATATAATTGGTATGGGGTAGCCCTCTAGTGTCAGAGAGTCTTCCAGGGGATTCTAAATGTGCAGACCTGGTTACAACCTCTACTTTGAGCACGTATGGCTAAGTTCCTTTTATGTATCCCTTATCCTTTAGAAAAAGCAATGAGAATTAGGCCGTGACTCAAATTATAAAGTACATAGTCTTCTTGTCCTTAATATGGGATTTGATTTTTAGTAAGCAGGAAAAACTGAAAAAGAGGAGTGATATTTGGTTGGGTGGGGGGGAAGGTGTCCTTAAAAAGATGTTACAGTTGGGCTTCCCTGGTGGCGCAGTGGTTGAGAGTCCACCTGCCGATGCGGGGGACATGGGTTCATGCCCTGGTCTGGGAAGATCCCACATGCCGCGGAGCGGCTGGGCCCATGAGCCATAGCCTCTGCACATCCGGAGCCTGTGCTCCGCAACAGGAGAAGCCACAACAGTGAGAGGCCCGCGTACCGCAAAAAAAAAAAAAAAAAAAAAAATGTTATAATTAGGATAAAATGGGAAGCTCACTTGGGAAAATGAATGCCAACATGGCAATGTTACAAACCAAAATAATACCAGTAACACTAACACAATGTTCCAATTGTTTTACACTAAACTGTAATATTTCTCTTACTACAGTGGAGATTGGCTTAATCTTCCCAATTAATTTCCTCTTTGTGATAGAATTAAACATTCAAGCCCTTTGCCATATGGATTTCCAGCACCTCCCACCAGAGTAGGCAAAGAATATCTCCTGCCTACTAATGTTGGCTTAGTATGTGATTTTCTTTAGCTGATGAACTTTAGTGAATATGCTGATGCTGCCAAGGCTTTAAGAGAACGTGCAGGGTTCAGACTGGCTTTTTGTGCTTCTGCCATCAATTCTGAGATTTTGTGTGATACTGGCACCAGAATGAGAGACACATGGAACAGACCTGAATCCAATCTCTAACCTGTCCCATACAAGTCCAGCAGAGTCACAGCTGATCCACAAGCTGTGAAGGAGAAATAGATGCTTACCTGTGTAAGCCACTATGTGCTGGAGGTTTTTGTTGTTGTTGTTGTTATTCAGTATTAAAAAAAAAAAAAAAAAGACTTGACTAATACAATTATATTTAAACAAAAACATCCTGCATGACCTGTTGATTATTCTTTTCACTGACCAGCATCTGAAATGCTCCATACCTTCCTAATGTTTCTGGAATTCCTGAATTAATTCCAGGGTAAGACAGCTATCTGACTATGAAAGTAAAAAGAGGCCTCTAGGGTATGGGCATGTGACCAGGCTCAGCATTCAGCCACACCCATTTAGTTATTTATATCTCATAGTGAAACAAAAGAGATTGTGGCAAATTCTTTTTCTAGGGGAGAGCAGAGGAGAGATGTAAGTGGTGGCATTACATTCTAGTGATGGAAGTGGTACAAGCTGTGAGCACCATATTCATGATGTAACATGATGTCTGCACTGGGCTGGGTGGCTTCTGGGGCTCTACCTTGGCTGGCCTCAGGATGCTACTCCTTCCATTTTCTCCTGCTTGTTTTTCATGCCTCATTTTGAATCTTTCTAGCTCTTCTCTAAGCTGATGAGGGTCTTCCAATAAATATGATTTTTCCTTAAATCTACCAGGGCGATGTTTCTCATCTCCAACTAAAACGTCTTCATGTCCCATTTGCCTTTGTGCATTTAATTCTTAAGTATTTAGCTGCTACCTGCTATGTATCAGGGACTGTACTAGACTCTAGAGATAAAAAGAAGAGTGAGGTCCCATTGCTCTCAAAGGATATATATGTCTACCTACAGTGGATTCTTGTTATTTACTGTAGTTATGTTCTAGAAAATCACTGAAAACCATGAATTAGTGAATACTGAACCTTGCTCTTAGAAGAAATACAGGGTTAGGTTTTTAAAAGCCTGTGGTCACAGTTTCATCAGATGATCAGCACATAATCTTCTTTTATGTGTGTATGATTAAACACACCTTATTAAATCTTACTTAGTAAATACTGTTTATTCATTAACATTTAACTCATGGCCAACAGCACTATAACTCATGCCTGAACAAAGCTTATGTAACTCCTATGCTTTCTCTGGAAGGCACAGCACAGCCTTCTTCTGCTTGGGAGCACTAGCCAGCGCCTCAGGCCTACACTTAGGGGCCATTTTAAACAGTAAAATCCCAAAGAAAAAAAATTACAATAATGTGAAAAGAGAGCACTAAATATAGTCTGAAAGGGATACTTGTTTACAGTATGAGACCTGAAACAAGAAAGTAGACTATTACCTTTTCTACCTCAGCTGGGAACATGTGTGTTGGGTGACTCAAAAATTTCTCCCTTCTGTGCATGTCTGCTAATGACCAGGAAAGTACAGTGAGTATATCGATTTGGGGGTGAAAATAAATTTTAGCATATAGGTGAATTCACAAATATGGAATCCGTGAATAATGAGGATTAACTATATACATATAGATTAGAGACAGAGTTAGAGATAGAGGTATGCAGATATGTTTGTATATAAATAAATTACTATGTATGTTATGTTCTTAGTAGAGAAATACAAGATGTAAGGTGTGTGAGAAGTGGATAGGGAATGCAAGGACAGTAAAGGAAGGAAAGCACTGTGCTTGGTGATCAGAATAAGGATGACAAGATAACACATCATATTTGAGGTGCCCTTTGGAAATGAACAAGAGGTAGGCTTTTTAGTTAAAGGAAAAGCCTACACAATGTCCCACACACAACTTTGCATCACAAACCTTTCTGGAAATAACAGACTGTGAATTAGGAAAAAGGGAATTTGAGGGAGTTGGAAAGAAACATTGAGTTCTGAGAATAAATTTATATCACACTGATGTGTCTAGTTTATAGAGTAGGACATGTTCAGATTTGAGCTTTGCAAAGATAACTTCCATGATAATGTAGTGGTTAGACTGACAAGGAATGAGGCTGGGGATGGGAATTCCAGATGGGAGTTACTCATAAAAATCAGGTTAATGGCATGAAGCTGAACTAAGACTGGGAGAACAGCAGTAGGCAAAAGATTCAAATCCACAGGATTTAAGGACAAATTAACTATTATAAAATGGGAAGAAGAAAAGATTAGGGGATAAATAGATTTAGTTATTACTTGGGAAGACTTCCACAGAGCCTGGGCACACAATGGGTAGGCAATTTTGCTGGTAAAAAACCTGCACCTGGTTTTGTACATGCTGAGATAGAACTGACGGTGAGATGGCCAAGTAAAGTATCTCAGTCATTAAGAAAAGTAAAAAATATTGTTCAGCATAATTTTCTGATCTCTTGGTTCCTTTATTATCAGAAATAGAAACAATGAAAAGATATTTAATAAATGCTGTCTTGATGATAAATTTGTTATAAAAAGAATTCCCATAATTCTCCTAACTCTGAGTTTGGGGGACTGATCAAACAGCACTTTGTAGACCATTGAAAAGGATGTTGATTCTGACACTGAATGAAATGATGTGCCATTGAAATGTTTTGAGCAGAGAAGGGACACAGTATGACATCATTTAGAAAAGTAAACGGGGCAGCTGGACTGAGAACAGACTATAGAGGAACAATGGTGAAAGGTGGGAACTCTGAGGTTATTGCAATAAACTTTACTTCCTAAAAAACTTTAACCACTTTTCATTAAAGCATAAAATGGTTACATTCTGCCAAATGATAGAAAAAAGATTGTAAGTAACTATCAAAGATGTAGAAGACCCTGTTCTTCTAAACCTGGGGAGACTGCACACACATAAGTAAATAAATTAAGGGCGAGGAAGACGCTTTGGCTTCAGGAAGGAGTTAAGTAGAGATTGATTATAAAAACAGTAAATTTCAAGGTTTCAAAATGCCCCCATCCAGTTTTATTGAGATAAAATTACCACATAGTATTGCATTTGTTTAAGGTGTACCACATAATGATTTAATATATGTATGTATATTAAAATGGTTACCACATTAAGCTTCATTAACACCCATCACCTCACATACTTATAATTTTTTTTCTTGTGATGAGGACTTTTAAGATTTACTCTCTTAAAGCAACTCGCAGATATACAATACAGTACAGTTAACTACAGTCACCACGCTGTATGTTACATCCCCACAGCTTCCTCATTTTATGAGTGATTCCATATTTTAATCAATCCTCTAGAAATAAAGTATGGCCGTGAAGAGAGAATATAGAAAAGTGGCTTAGAGTTTGAATTTTTGAATAACTGTGTCCAAAGCATGGCTCTAATATCACTAGCTATTTGACTCTGTGCAGGTTATTTGATTCCTCTATAACTCAGTTTCCTACCTGCGAGTCAAATAGAGAAAATAATAGTGCAATCTCACATTTCTTGGGTGATTGGATGAGATGATTATTATAAAATCCTTGGCATGCTGGAGGTACTCAATAAATTAGTATTGATGTTATTAGCAATAGTGGTGGTAGTAGTAGCTGCACTAAGTACTTTCCAAAACAAACTTCTCAATTCCTCCAAGGAATATATATTCCCAACAATGTCCAAGAACATCTACAAAGCTCTCTTAGACTGAGAAGATGACAGGCATGGATTCTCCTGGTGGTCATTATTAATATTTATCAACTTTCAAGTATAGATTTCCTGCATTATTTATTTCTACCTATATTTTCATAAAGGTGACATTTGCTTTAGAAACACAGGACTAAAATAGTGTTGGAAATAATTACCGTGTATTAAATAAAAATTGAAACATTCAAACCAATTCTTTTTCACTTAGGGGTAGCGTATTCCATTTTCTAAGCATTCTAAAGTGATACGTTTGATTTTGTCAAACCTCTCCCCATTTCCCACGTGTGCTATATAGACTTGTTATCTTGGAAGTGATTACTCATACTTATTTTTTGGAAGCAGGTATCTAAACCTATAATCCAGTAGGTATGACATGCTTAGCTTCACAAATGTCCCAAAGCCTAGAATCTCCCTCTATTCCTGCACTGAGAAACTAGAGAAAGTAGGAAATGAGAATGAATTTTGTGTTTACCCATTTGGTGTCTAGATAGACTTACTATTGGGATATGTGACAGTCTACCTAAGTCATATGGTCAATAGAAGTTGCAGTTGATAATAAGTAATAAGGCAGAGCCCACTTTTGATCTCCTTTGACTAACAGGAAATGCAGCATAGGAATAAATCCAGGAAGGACTGCTGAAATTAAAAGGCTGGAGTACCCAGTTCTATCACCCTATCTGGACTATGATAAAGCTGTTGCAGCATTTTTTGGGTAGAGATCTGAGGGAATAGTTAAAATGACAAGCAATAGTAGGTGCAGTGAATCATAAACCCCAGTCCAATGGAACACACAGCTGCCACTATTTTTACACAGAGTTCTCCAATTAAGGAAAGAAAACTTCATTATATTTTAATACATTTTTGAATGGTCTTTAAAAGAATTTCAAGGAAAAGTTAAATATACCAAAGCATCCATGGTTCAAAAAAGATAAGAACTTGCCTTTTTCCCTTGCTCATTTTAGGAAGATATCAAGAACAAGAGGACTTTAATAAGCAATATTTGTTTATGATCATAAAACTATATAGTATAAGCGAAAGTAAAGTAGTAGCTCTTATCATGAGAAACATGGACTGGGGTGGGGTTGGAGGATTGACCACATAGTGGCATAGCATGAAATTAACTCTTCATGATAATAATAGTGTAATGCTGACATTAATAGGAAGAAGAAAGCTATGTATGGGCTTGACCACTGTGGCTACACTGAGATGAAATGGGCTATAAAATGTTTGCTATTGTTTTGAAATGGGATAACAGCATACATTTAAATTATGCTCTCATTGAAATTGCACTGTAAACCACAGTGACCTATTTTTATGTCTTTTAATGATAAGATTTTGCGTTTTTTATTAAAAAACTGAATGCTTTCAGTTTAGTGGCATGATTGAAGGTACAGGACTCAGTACTAGTATATATAAAGTGCTCAGTACACTGGCTGTTAATGTGAAGATTTTAATGTGGTTGGGACCTCTTCAGCTCAGCCTAGGACACTTAGAAATCATGAGATGAGCTAGGTTTTTATACAACACCCACACCTAACTTCCTCCTTCCAGGAAGTGAGATGGAAAAAAAGCGAGGTTGTGGGTACACAGTATGTATACAGTTTCCTCTGTGTTCATGATAATCAACCATGACATTCCTTACGTGTAAATAGCACCTTAATCTTAGAATTAGTCGCATATCTGCTTTCACGGAGCCACTACTAACCAACTGACTGGAGGTATCATGCTGAATAAAATCTATTTTCCATCCTTTGGCTAGATAGAGGAATGGAGAAAAACATCTACAGAGGGATATGTTTAAACATGTAATACGTTTCATTCTAAAGGTACACTAAGTATTAGATGCCTGATTCTGCTCTTTATTATAGACTTAACCATCACTGGAAGCTCTAAGTAAATATAAGCTTTATTTATTTATTTTTAACATCTTTATTGGAGTATAATTGCTTTACAATGTTGTGTTAGTTTCTGCTGTATAACAAAGTGAATCAGCTATACTTATACATATATTCCCATTCCCATATCCCCTCCCTCTTGCGTCTCCCTTCCACCCTCCCTAGCCCACCCCTCTAGGATAAGCTTTATTTTTGAAGGGGCAAAGGATCCTATAAGTTCAACAAAACCGATGCTTCCTCTCCTTTGTGCTCCACTGTAACCAATCAAATTAACATTTATATCACATGCATACATCATGTGAACAAATTTCACTGGGCTAATTATCTTGCTCTCATGCCCCCCTAACATAAGGACTTTTCTTATAATGGCATTTCAACTGCTTATGTAATTGTCTATCTCTTCTACCATACTGTAGGCACTCTTCCTAGAGCCTGGAATAATGATTAGAAAATAGTAAGCACGGGCTCCCCTGGTGGCGCAGTAGTTGAGAGTCCACCTGCCGATGCAGGGGATGCGGGTTCATGCCCCGGTCTGGGAAGATCCCACATGCCGCGGAGCGGCTGGGCCCATGAGCCATGGCCGCTGAGCCTGCGCGTCCGGAGCCTGTGCTCCGCAACGGGAGAGGCCACAACAGTGAGAGGCCTGCGTACCACAAAAAAAAAATAAAAATAAAAAAAAAAATAAAAAAAATAGTAAGCACTAAATACAACTTGTTGAAAGGAGGAAGAACTGGTCTGAAGTCCAGAAAAATGCCTTTGACATTCCTATGTGTACTATTTTCTATGTTACATATAATAAAACCTGGGGAAACTCTTTTATTTATGTGTTGACATTGACTGTTTTTCAACTGTAGCTTTTATAGATGTCTATCCTTAGAATGACAATAACACTACTCTACACCCACTAGGATGGCTATTATAAAAACAACAACAACCCCCAAACACACACACAAAATGGAAAATAACAAGAGTTGGAAAGGATGTGGGGAAACTGGAAATCTTGTGCATTGCTGGTGGGAATGGTATAGCTTCTGTGTGGTATGGCAGTTCTTCAAAAATTTAAGAACAAAATCACCATATGGCCCAGCAATTCCACTTCTGGGTATACATCCAAAAGAACTGGAAGCAGGAACTCAAACAGGTATTTGTACAACCAAGTTCATAGGAGAATTATTCACAAAAGCCAAAAAGTGGAAACTACCCAAGTGTTCATTGATAGGTGAATGGATAAACAAAGTGTGGTACATACACACAATGGAATATTATCTAGCCTTATAAAAGAAGGAAATTCTGACACATGGTACAACATGGATTGACCTTGAGGCCATTACACTAAACAAAATCATCCAGTTACAAAAGGAAAAGTATTGTATGATTCTACTCATAAGAAGTACGTAGAGTAGTCAGATTCACAGAGACAGAAATTAGAATAGTGATTGCCACAGGTAAGGGCAAAGGGGAAATGGGCAATTATTGTTTAATTGGTACAGAATTTCACTTTGGAAACATGAAAAAGCTCTGGAGCTGGATGCTGGTGATGGCTGCCCAATAACCTGATCGTGCTTAGCAGTGTTGAAGTGTACACTTACAAATTGTTAAAATGGTAAAATTTATGTTATATATATTTCACCACAATTAAAAAGTTTAAAAAATATATCACATAAAAGGACAATAATAATGAATATGGTATAACTAAAATTTCAGCTCTCTCAGTTGACTCAGGCTATTTGAAGGAAGGTATCTGCAGGTATCCATCCCTAGTACTGAACTTGGCGGGATTCTCTGCATGTTAGCCACATAATAAATAACAATGAAATGATCAACTTATTAATAAAATTTTTCCAGTACATGGACGGAGATGTCTTGAACTCATCTTTGATGAGGTTATTTTACAAACAGGCATTGCAGAAATTGTTGTGGAATGAAATTACAGTAAAGCAGATCAGGGAGAGTCAAAGCGTTTCTAAATCAGTTCTGTCTCTACTATCTTGAATATTCATATATTCATTGTGTTCTCCACGTTGTTGATCATATCTTAGTGCTGACACGCTATCATTAGGTTGCTCAAGAAGAAAAGCTTAATAACTCTGAAATGTGAAGCTTAAGTTTCTCCATTTTCCACATGATACAATTTCCTGAATTATTTAAACATAAGCCAAGACAGTTTAGGGAATTATTTGAAATAAATATTGAGAAAGAGATTTCATTTAAATGAGTTAATCCTCCCAGAAATGGATAGCAACCAGATATTTAACAACTGCATATCCAGTTAAATCACATTCAGAAACTGCTGGAAATATAGACTAGACAACTTCCTTAATTTAGAGGACAGTGTAATACTTAAGGCTTTAATCCCCTTATGATAGATAATGGATTTGGACTTTGGCACAGTTTTCATGATAAAACCCTTGGTCTTATTAAGATGCTTTGTACATGAGTCAGTAAAAGTCATTTGTAAATCAACTAAATTCACTACAATAGTCCTCTAGTCTTTTCTTCTTGAGGAAACATGAGTAATGACATTTTTACACCTGATATGACTATTTTTTTTGTTTTATCTGTTGCTTGGAAACATTTTCTAAGACTGATTTAAAAATTTAAAAAAAAAAAAAAAAAAAGGAGTGGCTCCATTAACATACAAGATGAGAAATGCCCTTACTGTAAAATTTCTGTAAATTTGCTTTCAGTGCTAAAGAAGAAGAAAAAAAAAAACAAAAACATATCATATGGCAGTCAGACTAGCACATAGAAACCATATGGCTTGGGCTGTTTTACTAAATGGAATGGGGATAGTAAATTTTTATTGACATATGTCATGTAAAAGTTATGAAGCATTCACCATCAAGGGCTCAGAAAATTAAACTAAAATCTTATATTTTATCCCCATGCCAGTAGATGATATAAGCCTCAGTAGTAAAAAAAAGTCCATGAACAGATTTCCATTTAAATTCCTCACTGTATGAAAATAAAAATCATGGAAAAAATACAGTCTATTAAATGATTTGTCATCAAAAATGCTGTAGTAAATCTTATATATACTTACATGACTTAATAAATCTTTACCCTAAAGTAAACAACTTGTAGAACTAAAACTCCTCTGTGAAAAGAGTACATTAATTTACTGACATCACACATTAATTTACTGAATCACAAAATACCCACATAAGCTGAATATAAGTTGCCTTTTAATAATCTATAGTCTAAGAGATTTTAGGAAAGCAAAAAGAAAAAAAATACTTATTTCTAAAGATCAAGTTGGCAAATATAGCTGTAAATATATTTTATTCCTTGGGAGCGTACGTTCTGAGAAAATATAAACAAAGCTTCAGCTTGAGAAAGTGCCTATTGGATTATTGAACTAAATAGCCCACGTACTTTTCAATAAACATAGCAGAACTTGCCAGAGTACTACACAGAGTCTTGCTTGCAGTCACTTTTGCATTTGGCTATTGAACAACCTTCAAGAGCACATGAATATGAGCTTTTTTCTTTTAGTTTTAATTTTTGAAACTTTAGATATCCAAGAGTATATTTATGAAGCGTAATTATTTTCTTTGGGCTCTGATTCATGAAAGCCACTTTACCCAGTGATTTATTTTCAGAATAAAAGTAGTATCATTGTTGTTTTATTATAAGAGACAATATGCTTATAAAAGACCAACTCAGAGGAGTATAAAGGAAAATGTGACAACTATTTGTATGCCATAATTCAGAGATCCCTGTTAATATTAACATTTCAGGGCATATACTTCCAAACTTACTTCTATGCATAACTGTGCAAACATATACATGCATAAAATATACATTTACTTTAACAAGGATGGGATTGTATAACACTGTGGCTTTGTACTCTATTTTTTAACCTTTACATTTTTGGCATAATCCTTATCAATAAAGGCTCTTTGTCAAATTTTCAATAAGCTGCTTTATATTACATTATAGATGTGTGTGTATGATTATTTAATTATATAATTAATATATAATCATTTACAATGATTAAAATATATACAATATTTTACAATAATACATATTATTCTATTTATTATGATCTATAATTATTTCATCATGATTTATTTAAGCAGTCACCCACTGATAGGTAGTCTTGTTTTTCACTTAATAAAATACAAGTATAGAGGACATTTTTTTATTCATGTCTTTCAGAAATTGAAAGAGCAAGTAGATAAGAAAGCAAGAGCACACACATATGATTATATATATGAAACGTATATATATGAGATTATATAATGATTTGGATAATAGAATCCACCTTGATGTTTTATATCCATTAACACACACACAAATACACACTCATGTTGTTATTCCCTGAAGAGGATATATATTGCTCATTTATGCCCATCAAACAAAGGAAAATAAATCAGTAATGAAAATATGTCACATATTTGGCTGCAAAGAAAAACTCTGTAAAGTAGAAATTTTATATGAAAAATTCTGCTTATGTGCCTTATACAAAATTAGCAATCTAAAACAGAATAACCCTCATTTCAAAGAACAAATAAAAATGCAAGTAGTGCTCTTTGCAGACTCAGAAACAAAATACTCATATCAAAATCTATAGAGGCATAAACAGCTCTCCTTGGAGGAAAATATATAGCTTTAAATATTTTATCATAAAAAAGGAGAATTAAGTAGTTAACTAAAAAAAAAAAAAGATTTTTGTGATTTCTTCAGGGTTAACAAAATGAAATCTTAACTTTTCAGATTCAAAATTCTACCTTTACACACATCACACTTGGAACTATGTACTTTCTTATTTTCCCCTTTCCCGTTTTCTCTTCACACATCTCAGTTTCCACTTCCTGTGTCAGTATTTACCAGTAAAATGAACTTCCGACACCATTATTCCATTTCTAAGCTCCACACCCTATCATTGCTAATCTGCTGATGCAGAGACTGTCCTGGATCAACTAGGCAGACGCAATGTAATCACAATGATCCTTAAAAGAGTTACAGGAAGATGTGAGTGTGGGGAACCAAAGAGTTGGCAGCTTGAGAAGGACTGAGACTGATGTTACCGGCTTTGAAGATGGAGCAAGAGATGCCACAAACCAAGGAATGCAGGCAACTTCTAGATGCTGAAAAGGCAAAGAGCAAGAGCCTCCAAAATAGGAACACAGGCCTCTTGACAACTTGATTTTAGCCCAGTGAGACTCATTTCAGACTTCTGGCTACAGAACTGGAGGACAAATTTGCCTCATTTTAAGCCTCTAAGTTTGTGGTAACTTATTATAGCAGTGATACGTAACCAGCGCATCAGCTAATTCAGCATATTAAGAGTATGCTTGTTATGTTGATAGCAGCATTATTCACAATTGCCAAGATATGGAATCAACCTAAGTGTCCATCAACAGATAAATAAAGAAGATGTGGTGTATATGTACAATGGGATACTACTCAGCTATAAAAAGAACAGTATTTTTTCATTTGCAGCAACATGGATAGACTTGGAGGGCATTATGCTAAGTGAAATAAATCAGAGAAACATGCTATCACTTATATGTGGAATGTGAAAAGTAAAACAAACTAGTGAATATACAAAAAAGAAGCAGACTCACAGATATAGAGAATGAACTAGTGGTTCATTGGGGAGGTGGAAGGGGAGAGGAGAAAGGAAGGGGGAATAGGGTTAGGGGATTAAGAGGTACAAACTATTATGTATAAAATAAGGTACAAGGATATGTTGTACAACACAGGGAATACAACCAATATTTTATAGTAACTACAAATATAGTAAAATCTTTAAAAATTATGAATTATGGGCTTCCCTGGTGGCGCAGTGGTTGAGAGTCCGCCTGCCGATGCAGGGGACACGGGTTTGTGCCCCGGTCCGGGAGGATCCCGCATGCCGCGGAGCGGCTGGGCCCGTGAGCCATGGCCGCTGAGCCTGCGCGTCTGGAGCCTGTGCTCCGCAACGGCAGAGGTCACAACAGTGAGAGGCCCGCGTACGACAAAAAAAAAAAATTAAAAAAAAAAAAATATGAATTACTATACTGTACACCTGTAACATATAATCATGTACATCAAGTATACTTTAAAAAAAACTAGACAAAGAAAAAAAGAGTGTGGTTCTTACAAAGATTAAATGACATAATGTGTGCGAAGTGCTTACCCCAATGCCTTGCACAGGGCAAGAAATCAGTAAATGATAGCTTCTATTAATCTAATTATTTTATAACTCGTAATATATTATTAGTATAATACTGACAAAATGCTGACTGAACAACATTCTGCTCTAAACAATAAGAAAGCTTGAATCACTGGTATGTGATATTCCAGGGAATGGTTGAAAACCTTAATATTTATGGTAGGCAGGATATAAACTGTGATAAGTATTAACATTTATTTAGAGAAAACAGAAACCACGGGAGAGACCCAGTATTCTTTTTATCCTACTGAGCACTTTAATGAATATATTTAAATACTTGGAATAAATCTCTGTGTTTATTTCAACAAAACTTGATAGCATCAAAATTCCTAAGGTTTAAGATACTTAGAATATTTTCATGAATTTTCATGAATAGCCTCACTTTACAGACAACTGAATATCTCTAATCTCCATAGGTTGAATTTTGATGGGAATCATTTTAGATAGCCCCCGATCCCCCTAGTCCTAAAGATGAGAGAAATCAATTTAACAGAGCATTTTATTCTAAATGACATCCTCTGTCCACAGTTTCAAAAGTGATTATTCCATGATACACACGAGGCTTTGAATTGTCTTAAGGTAAAGCATTTTTAATGATATTTATCATAATCATTTATACAAAGAGTGTTAATATACTCAGATTCCATGTTCTGGTTTAATCCCTAGCTTTTCATTTCTGCTTTCTTAAATGCATGAGTTAATATTTTAAGTTTAAGACAGTGCTTTGTTCTTGTTTCAGAATCAGGCAAGAGTTTTGAGCACTAAACTTATATTTAAATTTCTTTAATGAAACTCCTCCTTAGAAACACATTTTATATATTTTTATGCTCCTGATACTGGGTGATACTGCTCTACTGCTCTTCTCCATTCAAAACCTAAGCTAAGCACTATTCTGATCAGTCCCACAATTGAACTGATATAACATGGGTAATATAAATAATGTCTTACCTATAATAGAGATTTAGTGGTCAGTTTGATTTTAGTCAGCCCTTTGCACAGCATACAATAGGAACTTAAGGACTTATATTGGGTTAAATTAATATATTTCAATCATTTGTTTATATAAATATGTATTTATATTACATAAAATACTTATTTTAAATATTACAGTAATATGGGGCTAATATAAAGATAAATAAGGAGCAATCAGTAACTCAGTGAGTGTACCATAAGTAGGTAGGATAAAAGCCAGGATCAATGCACAAAATTCATACTGTGAACAAGATATGGAATAACTGTGAAGTTCAAAGTATAAAGTTAGGATACTGTTTGGTACCTAATGAGAACCCTCAATTAATACTAGAAGTTTCAAAAGTTTTGTGTTTGTAGCATATTTTCAGATACTCAAATTATCATGTGAAGTCAACAAAAGATTCAAAACAACACTTTATGAAGTAATTTATAAATACAAACACAACTACAATGTAAAGGTGGTTCACAGAGTCTATAGGAGTATCCAGTTTTTAGCCTATTCTTGGTGGCCCCTCAGTAATGTAAATTTTCTGAAAGATAACTGTTTACTGCCACAACTCCCTTGTTCACCTGTAAGGACAAACTCTTGACTATGTCAATAGCCCTGTCTTTTTTGGGCTTTTCTTGATGTCATTTTCTGTTTACACTTCCTTGTGTCATATAACCTGCTCAATTATGTTCTTTGCTCTTAAGTATATAACATTTAAACATCCTCTTCTTGGTTCATGGATATATTATTTTATTCCATCTTTATAAGTATATTAATTATAGTATTTGCAATTTTCCTCTATCTGCTTTTTTTTTCTCTTTTTGCGGTACGCGGGCCTCTCACTGTTGTGGCCTCTCCCATTGCGGAGCACAGGCTCCGGACGCGCAGGCTCAGCGGCCATGGCTCACGGGTCCAGCCGCTCCGCGGCATGTGGGATCCTCCCGGACCGGGGCACGAACCCGCGTCCCCTGCATCGGCAGGCAGACTCTCAACCACTGCGCCACCAGGGAAGCCCTCTATCTGCTTTTTATTACATATTTTTTCTTCCTAGTTTCAGTTTTCTCCCTATTTTGTCTTTCAATGTTAGTGGTTTTCCTCAAGGATCTGACAATTCTTATTTGTCTAGTCATATTTGAGATGAGGCACTTACAAGTTCATTGGCAACTCTGCAGGGAATTTACGGTTGTCCATTTTGGGCATCTATACAGGATGATGATCTGGCTGAACCTCTGTGTTGGAGACCTCAAAATGTATATTACCTTCAGTGTATTATTTGGATTCATCAGATTCCCAAGAGAACAATCGTCTAGTCTCCTGCCTGATGTACAGCATTCTAGGAATTGAAAGCACTGCGATTCCAAACATTCATGATGAGGAAATACTTTTAGAGACCTCCAATATACTTTTCGGGAAGAGAAGGAGTAGGAAACTGGTGCTGCAAATTCTGAATGTGTTTGAGGATTTGTGTTACAAATCAGGTTGTCACCCTGTCCCTACACCTAATTTGAGAGTCATCTTCCTCCTTCTCCTTCCCTCCCTCTCTGCTTCCTTCTGCCTCCTTTTTTTCTCCCTCCCTCCCTCCCTTCCTTCCACAAGACAGAACCATGGATCACTCCTTCAAATTCTGAATTCATTCGTTCATTCCCATTCTTTCTCTTTTTCTTTGTTTTTGTGATTCTATGCCTTACGACATAGTGATAATGAAGGGATACACATGTGGATATACACACGCACATACTTCTAGTCACTTCAGTGAATTTTTACGGAGGGAATAGAAATAAAAATAAGTATGTCTTAAGTCTTTTTTTTTTTTTTAGGAGTCTCCTGCAGGTGTTTTCATTAGGTACTGATTGTACAGTACAAGAATATGAATTTCCACATGTAGAAAGGTGCAGCCCAAGGCTTCTGCTTTTTCACGGATGCCTCTTTTCATTTATATCCTGAGGATCATTTATGCAGAAAACACAGTTCTCTGTCTCCCTCTGACTGTAAGATACATGGTCTTATTTCCCAGGCTTACATAGGTAGACCTTAGCAACCTAGCACAGTGGCATCCATTTGATTCAATTTTCCTTGTTATGGAAGGAACTCCCTTTTTTCCTAGCACGTAGATATTCAATATTATAGTTGTGTACTTAAATCTACATTTACATATTTTAAAAAAAGGTATACTTTATCAAGCATATAAGTTTGCAGTGGGAGTGGAGGCTTCTTATGCCATATCAGTTCTCCATCTTGATTGCAGTCCTGTTATTAAAATACATTAAATATTGATGCAATTTCTAATGCCACCTTAATTATTACAGAAAATAAATAAGGAATGAGGTATGTTTGACATATATGAATAGATGGCACTTATATTTATATTTTCAACTTATATTTATATATCTATGTTGCTTCTGGTAGCAAGGAGGCTCACTGCATTGCTAACTTACTGTGACGTGTACTCAGCTAAATCTTTGATACTTTCTTTTCTACTCTGCTAATAAGATTCATACTATTCTCTGCCTTGTGTCTTGGGTTGTCTATTTTTTATCTTAAATTATTGTTCTCATCAGTATTTTTAAACATCTTTACACTTGTCTCTCTAATAAATACTTCCATCATTATTTTCTGGATTATCTCCAATACTTCTACAGTTCTATTAAGCAGCTGCCAACACTAGAGTCAGGCACATGGGTAGACCAGAATGACAAGAGAAAATGGAAAGAGGGATTATCGTATCCTTGCTTTTCCCCAGCAGTCTTTTAAAAATTTCTTTTTTTTTATCGATAGATTTTCATGTTTAGTCAACAATGTTTATACCTTTCATCATGACTGGCTTTGATGTTTCACAGTTATATGTGCATGGATGGGTTATCCATTAGAATTCTGCACAGTGTTTTTACTGGGGAAAAAAGAAAGACTTTTAGATGGTTTGATAAAAGACTGGCCCATAGCTTACAGGGACCCCTTTCGTTCATCTCCAGTTCCATTTCTGAGGACAAAGTACAAGTACATGAGGAGGGTGAAGTGAATGGGATGTGAAGAACGGGAGATGGCTGGACAGGTACTGATGGTTGTTATTCAGCCCAAAGTGACAATATGGGCATTGTTTCGTGGGTTAATAAAAATAGATAACCAGGTCATGAGCTTACTTATCTAGTACTGCCCTGTTTCAGTTACCCCAGGAAAACATATTCAGTTTCAGAAGTGGATGGTAAATATATGCATTTTATATCATATTGATTAATTTTTAAGCCACAATGTTTTTTTCTTATTTATAATTATTTTAAAAGATTATATATACACTCTAGAAAAAATGGTAATATTATTGTATTCAGTTTATATTGTAACTATAACAATACAGTATATAACAGTTTTTGTTTTCACTGAAACTAAGATGTTATCACACATAGGATGCACCATTATTTTATGTCTGTCTGTGCTGGGAATGAAGCTACTGTGTCTCAGCTTCAGACCCATCCTTTCATGTTCTGCTATGGTGTTGATGATGGGACTCTGAGACCATGCTTCTCTTTTGCCAGCTGGCTTGCTTTAGGATCTCCCACCAAGAACTGCTAGAGGGAGAGTATGAAGGCCGAGGAGGAAGGGACTTTCTCCTTCCTATTTGTTTTCTGTTTCTCTCAGTCTCACTGAATTTCTTGTTGCGTAAATGTGTTGAAAGTATTTTCTCTCAATCCATGGTTTGTCTTTTCATTTCCTAAAGGGTGTCCTTTTAATTTTCATTTGATTTTCACTTTGTCAAAGTCCAATTTATCGAAAAATTTTCTGCTTTTAATCCTTTCTGTCCTGTTCAAGAAATATTTGCTTATTCCAAGGTCATAAAGAGAGTCTTTTGTTTTATTTTAGAAAGTATTGTGTTCTCGGTTTTATATTTGTGGCTATGATCAATCTCAAAACATTTTTCATGTACAGAATTAAACAGGAGTTGAGGCTAATTTTATTTTTAAACATATGAATATCCACTTGTTCCAGAATCATTTATTAATATAGAGAGTATCCTTTCCCATTGAATTGACTTGTCATCTTTGTTGAAAGTCAATTGATAATATAGTGTGAGAATATTTCTGGAGTCTTGATTCTCTTCCAATGATCTAATTTTCTCTCTACACATCAATACTACTCTTAGAATCCGGGGGTTTGAAGCCTCTACATCTTTTCCTCCTCCCCCTCCTTCACCTTTTCCTCCTCCTTCTTTTTCAAGATTGTTTTGTGTGTTCTAGATCCAATATTGCAGCCACTTGTCCTATATGGCTTTGAGCACTTAAAGTACAGCTAATCCTGAGATGTGGTGTAGGTATAAAATATACACTTATTTCAAAACTTAGTTTGAAAAAAAGAATGTAAAATATCTCATTAATGGTTTTGCAATACTAATCCCATATTGAAATGATAATATTTTGGATATATTGGGTTAAATAAAATGTATCATTAAAATTAATTTCACAGTTTACTTTTTAATATTGCCATTAGAAAACTTTAAATTACAATTAGCTCACAATAATTCTATTGCTGAGTGCTATTCTAGAGCCTTTTGAATTTCCGTATAAATAGAACTTTTTTTTTTTCCGAAGTGTACACTGAAAATTTTGATATGGCTTCTAGTGCATCTGTGTCTATTTAAGGAGAATGTGTGTCTCAACAATATTGATTCTTTCAATCTATATTAGACCTCTGCATTTATTAAGGTCTTCTTTAATTCTATCGATTAATTGTATAAGTATAGAGGGCTTTTTTATCTTTTTTTAAGCTATAGAGATAGGTATTTAATGAGTGTTAGTGTTTTGTGAACAGTATTGTGTTCAAACATTATTTGTAATTTTTCACTGTTTATCTGCAGGAATACAGTTGATTTTTACATGTTAACTTTTATCCTGTAACTTAAGTAAATTCACTTATTACTTTTAGTTTGCTTGTAGATTCCTTTAGATTCTTTATTATACAATAATATTTTCGCTAATTAAATGCAAGTTTATTTTACTTTTCCACTCTTTGTGCTTTTCTTTTTTCCTCTTTCATTATTGCAAATCCTAGGACAGAAAGTACAGCAATTTTAGGAGAAAATCATTCAAACTTTCCTTACTAAATATCATGTTAACTGTAGATATTTTGTAGATGGCCTCTATCGGCTTGATAAAACATCATTTTATTACTAGTTTGCTAGGAGTTTCTATTATGAGTGGATGTTGAATTTTGTCAAATGCTTTTCCTGTATGTAGTGGGATTATCATTAGTTTAATTCTCTTGTGTATTTTAGTAATTAACTTTTGAATATTAAACCATCCTTATATTCCTGGAATAAAATCCACTTAATTATGATGTATTAACTTTTTGTACTATTTAAAAATTTGTTAAAGATTTTTGCATGTATGTACCTGAGGGATATTAATCCATAGTTTTCCTTTTTTATTTTTAATTTTTAAAAAATGTTCTTTCATCCCACCACCACCCAGCTTTCCCCCCTTGGTGACCATACGTTTGCTCTCTACATCTGTGTCTCTATTTCTGCCCTGCAAACCAGTTCATCTGTACAATTTTTCTAGATTCCACTTATATGCATTGATATACGATATTTCTTTTTCTCTTTCTGACTTACTTCACTCTGCATGATAGTCTCTAGGTCCATCAGCATTTCTACAAGTGACCCAATTTTGTTTCTTTTTATGGCTGAGTAATATACCATTGTGTGTGTGTACATATATATATATATATATATATATATATATATATATATACACATACATACACACAATATCTTCTTTATCCATTTGTCTGTCTATGGGCATTTACGTTGCTTCCATGACCTGGCTATTGTAAATAGTGTTGCAATGAATATTGGGGTGCATGTGTCTATTTGAATTATGTTTTTTTCAGGGTATATGCCCAGTAGTGGGATTGCTGGGTTGTATACTAATTCTATTTTTAGTTTTTTAGGAACCTCTATACTGCTCTCCATAGTGGCTACATCAATTTATATTCCTACCAACAGTGCAAGAGGGTTCCCTTTTCTCCACACCCTCTCCAGTATTAGTTGTTTGTAGATTTTCTATGATGCCCATTCTAGCCGGTGTGAGGTGATACCTCACTGTAGTTTTGATTTGCATTTCTCTAATAATTAGTGATGTTGAGCAGCTTTTCATGTGCCTCTTGGCCATCTGTATGTCTTCTTTGGAGAAATGTCTATTTAGGTCTTCTGCCCATTTTTGGATTGGGTTGCTTGTTTTTTAATATTGAGCAGCATGAGCTGTTTATATATGTTGGAAATTACTCCTTTTTCTGTTGAATGGCTTGAAAATATTTTCTCCCAGTTTGAGGGTTGTCTTTTCACCTTATTTAGAGTTTCCTTTGCTGTGCAAAAGCTGTTAAATTTCATTAGGTCCCATTTGTTTATTTTTGTTTTTATTTCCATTACTCTAGGAGGTGGGTCAAGAAAGATCTTGCTGTGATTTATGTCAGAGTGTTCTTCCTATGTTTTCCTCTAAGAGTTTTATAGTGCCTGGTCTTACATTTAGGTCTTTAATCCATTTTGAGTTGATTTTTGTGTATGGTGTTAGGAAGTGTCCTAATTCCATTCTTTTACATGTAGCTGTCCAGTTTTCCCAGCATCACTTATTGAAGAGCCTGTCTCTTCCCCATGGTATATCCTTGCCTCCTTTGTCATACATTAGTTGACTATAGGAGCATGTCTTTGTCTCTGGGCTTTATATCCTGTTCCTTTGATCTATATTTCTGTTTTTGTGCCAGTACCATATTCTCTTGATTACTTTGTAGTATAGTCTAAAGTCAGGGAGTCTGATTCCTCCAGCTCTTTTTTTTCCCCTCAAGATTGCTTTGCCTCTTCGGGGTCTTTTGTGTCTCCATAGGGATTTTAAGATTTTTTGTTCTAGTTCTGTAAAAAATGCCATTGGTAGTTTGATAGGGATTGCATTGAATCTGTAGATTGCTTCAGGTAGTATAGTCATTTTCACAATATTGATTCTTCCAATCCAAGAACATGGTATCTCTCTCCATCAGTTTGTGTCATCTTTGATTTCTTTCATCAGTGTCTTATAGTTTTCTGAGTACAGGTCTTTTATCTCCTTAGGTAGGTTTATTCCTAGATATTTTTTTCTTTTTGTTGCTATGGTGAATGGGATTGTTTCCTTAATTTCTCTTTCTGAGCTTTCGTTGTTAGTGTATAGGAATGCAAGAGATTTCTGTGCATTTATTTTGTATCCTGAAAGTTTACCAGATTCAGTGATTAGCTCTTGTAGTTTTCTGGTGGCATGTTTAGTATTCTCTATGTATAGTATCATGTCATCTGTAAACAGTGACAATTTTACTTCTTTTCCAATTTGTATCCCTTTTATTTCTTTTTCTTCTCTGATTGCCATGGCTAGGACTTCCAAAACTATGTTGAATAATAGTGGCAAGAGTGGACATCCTTATCTTGCTCCTGATCTTAGAGGAAATGTTTTCAGTTTTTTACCATTGAGAATGATGTTTGCTGTGGGATTGTCCTATATGGCCTTTATTATGTTGAGGTAGGTTCCCTCTATGCCCACTTCCTGGAGGGTTTTTATAATAAATGGGTATTGAATTTTGTCAAAAGCTTTTTCTGCATATACTGAGATGATCATATAAGCATATGATCATATAACCGTATTTTTCAGTTTGTTCATATGGTGTATCTCACTGATTGATTTGCGTATATTGAAGAATCCTTGCATCTCTGGGATAAATCCCACTTGATCATGGTGTATGAGTCTTTTGATGTGTCATTGGTTTCTGTTTGCTAGTATTTTGTTGAGGATTTTTGCATCTATATTCATCAGTGACATTGGTCTGTAATTTTAGTTTTTTGTTGTATCTTTGTCTGGTTTTGGTATTAGACTGATGGTGGCCTTGTAGAATGAGTTTGGGAATGCTCCTTCCTCTGCAATTTTTTCATTATTTTCCTTTTTTTATAATAACTTTTTCAGCTTTTGGTATTAGAATAATGCTGGCCTACTAAAATGCAAAAGTTAACCTCCATTATTTTCTGAAAGACATTGTATAAGAATTATTTCTTACTTAATTGTTTGGTAGAATTTACTGGTGAAATCTTTGCAAGAATATACCTTAGGTGAAAGTTTTTTTGAATAAATAATTTTCCTTTTTATAATTGCAAATATTCAGAATTTTATTGATTCTTCTGTCATTTTTGGGAATTTGTGTTTTTCAAGGATTTGTGTATTCATCAAAGTTATCATAACTATTGTCATAAAGATGTTCATTTCTATCCCTATTCTTTTATTGTCTAGAGGCTATGAAATAATGTTCTTTTCTTTCTTTCGTGATATTGGTATTTTGTGTTTACTCTCGTTTTCTTCGTAACTCTTGCTATGCTTTTATAATTTTTTTGTTTTTTTCAAAGAGCTAACTTTTAACTTTGTTGCCTTTTTATTACTTTGTTCTACTTATTTGATTTTATTTTTAGTATTTCTTTTCTTTTTCTTTCTTTTTTTTTTTTTTGTGGTATGCGGGCCTCTCACTGTTGTGGCCTCTCCCGTTGCGGAGCACAGGCTCCAGACGCGCAGGCTCAGCGGCCATGGCTCACGGGCCCAGCCGCTCCACGGCATGTGGGATCTTCCCAGACCGGAGCACGAACCCGTGTCCCCTGCATTGGCAGGCAGACTCTCAAGCACTGCACCACTAGGGAAGCCCTCTTATCTTCTTGTATTGTTTCCATCCCTCTGATGAAATTCTCCATCTAGGTACACAGGCAAGCCATTTGTTCCTCTAGATCCTTCATACTTATTTTAATGTCCTTATCTGATAATTCCAACCTCTATGCCATTATTCAGGCTGTTTCAATAGTTTTCTCTTTTAACTGTGTGTCACGTATTTTCTTCCCTTTTCATGTGTCATGTAATTTTTATTTTGTACTGGGCATTTTATGCAAAAGAATATGGAGACTAAATAAGTCATACTTATTCCCTCCAATGGCAACGTCTTCTTTTCTCAGGATGCCAATGTGAAGAATTACAGTCTAGCCAGTAGTGGAACTTGATCTGGTTTTGGTGGCAATTTTGATTATTTTCACTTCATCATTTGCTTCAAACATTTTTTGATGAGGAGAAGAAATTTCCTTTCAGTTCAGCTTGCGATTTGAGTTTGGCAAGATTTCAGAGCTCTTTCTTCCTCTCCCCCTCCCCCCTCCCCCCTCTCCCTCTCTCCCTCTCTCCCTCTCTCCCTCTCCCTCTCTCCCTCTCTCTCTCTTTCTCTCTCTCTCTCTTTCCTTTCTCTTTCTTTCTCTCTTTCTTTCTCTCTTTCTCTCTCTCTCTCTCCCCCCCCACCCTCTCTCTCTCTCTCTCTCTCTTTATCTCTTCCTCTCTCTCTCTCTCTCTCTCTCTCTCTTTCTTTCTCACAGCACAGCATGTGGGAACTTAGTTCCCTGACCAGGGATCAAAACTGCACCCCCTGCATTGGAAGCGCAGAGTCTTAACTACTGTACTGCCAGGGAACTCCCCAGAGCTCTCTTCATGCTTTATTGGTGAGCTCACACCTTTCTGAACTGTGGGATATATTTCACTTCTTTCCAGCCTGGATCCCAGATTTTGGGTCACTGGGGATTTCTTTTGGCTCTTCAGTCCTGCTGCCACATTTCTGGGCTTTGGGAGATTTCTTGTTACTCTGCTGCTCTGCCCCTCAGCATTTGGGAGAATCTCTGCAGTATTCCCAGTAAAGACCCAGAGAGCCTTGAAAGAAGTTCTCTTAGCTATTATGCCCTGAGCTCAGACTTTGCAGGGTGACTATAGGGTACAAAATGAAGGTCTAGAATGCCATAGAAGGAAATTTCTCTCCTCTGTTGCCCTACTCTTAGCCTTGATGACCAACCTTGCACTCATTAAGGTACAGTGTGTCACAGTGAAATTGCTCTTTCTATCCTACCCGTGATAAAGACATTATGTCTCTCTCAGGTCTTCTTTCTTGATCCAGACCAGGCAAATTACCCCTGAGAATTTGCTCAAGGTCAATGGGAAGAGCTGGCAAGGAGATGGAAATTCTCTGCATGGTAGATTGGGTTTATTTAGTCTTCTTTGTATTTTTTAAGCTACAATTTTATAGCTTATACAGCTTGGTATCTTTGTTATGGTGGATGTTGGTCACTTGCAATCAGCTTTCTAATCAGGAGAAACAGTCTAATATAAACTTGCCTTAGAATTATATTTTTAGATTATTCCTTTCTTATCTCATCTGTTTTATTTCTTTTACTCTTTGCTCTTTGTCATCTCAGTCTCTCTTAACTAACTGCTTCTTACTTTTATTTCAAAGAGGCAATGTTTTCTTCAACTTATAAAGATGTAAGACAGTTCTATAAAATTTTTAAGCAA